>NW_026617121.1:0-19168 GCF_000801105.2 Raphanus sativus | reverse complement strand
TTTCAAATTGAAGAAAAAAAAATAAAAAAAGGGGTGCAACACGAGGACTTCCCGGGAGGTCACCCATCCTAGTACTACTCTCGCCCAAGCACGCTTAACTGCGGAGTTCTGATGGGATCCGGTGCATTAGTGCTGGTATGATCGCACCCGTTAGTACATGACTCGCAATTCCATATATCCTTTTAATCCGAGAATACGAGTAGATTTGCGTGTGGCCCACCTAAGTTTTTTTTTTTTTTGTTAATTTTCCATGCATCAAAATGTATGGATATTGATATAGGAAACTGCAAAAAACACCCGGAAACAGCGTATCGCATCTCAATCACGGCCCGAAACATTCGACAGCCTGTTTGAGGCTCTAAACGGCAGAATTTGGGGTCGAAAAATCGCCAGCCCTATTCACTGGCCTAGATGGTTTTGGGGGCTTTCCGAAATGGTGCTGTGGGCGTCGTAGTTCCACACGGTTCAAAAGTTATGGGGTTTCAAGATTTGACCCGTTTCAAATTGAAGAAAAAAAAAATAAAAAAGGGGTGCAACACGAGGACTTCCCGGGAGGTCACCCATCCTAGTACTACTCTCGCCCAAGCACGCTTAACTGCGGAGTTCTGATGGGATCCGGTGCATTAGTGCTGGTATGATCGCACCCGTTAGTACATGACTCGCAATTCCATATATCCTTTTAATCCGAGAATACGAGTAGATTTGCGTGTGGCCCACCTAAGTTTTTTTTTTTTGTAATTTTTCCATGCATCAAAATGTATGGATATTGATATAGGAAACTGCAAAAAACACCCGGAAACAGCGTATCGCATCTCAATCACGGCCCGAAACATTCGACAGCCTGTTTGAGGCTCTAAACGGCAGAATTTGGGGTCGAAAAATCGCCAGCCCTATTCACTGGCCTAGATGGTTTTGGGGGCTTTCCGAAATGGTGCTGTGGGCGTCGTAGTTCCACACGGTTCAAAAGTTATGGGGTTTTCAAGATTTGACCCGTTTCAAATTGAAGAAAAAAAAATAAAAAAGGGGTGCAACACGAGGACTTCCCGGGAGGTCACCCATCCTAGTACTACTCTCGCCCAAGCACGCTTAACTGCGGAGTTCTGATGGGATCCGGTGCATTAGTGCTGGTATGATCGCACCCGTTAGTACATGACTCGCAATTCCATATATCCTTTTAATCCGAGAATACGAGTAGATTTGCGTGTGGCCCACCTAAGTTTTTTTTTTTTTTGTAATTTTTCCATGCATCAAAATGTATGGATATTGATATAGGAAACTGCAAAAAAACACCCGGAAACAGCGTATCGCATCTCAATCACGGCCCGAAACATTCGACAGCCTGTTTGAGGCTCTAAACGGCAGAATTTGGGGTCGAAAAATCGCCAGCCCTATTCACTGGCCTAGATGGTTTTGGGGGCTTTCCGAAATGGTGCTGTGGGCGTCGTAGTTCCACACGGTTCAAAAGTTATGGGGTTTTCAAGATTTGACCCGTTTCAAATTGAAGAAAAAAAAATAAAAAAGGGGTGCAACACGAGGACTTCCCGGGAGGTCACCCATCCTAGTACTACTCTCGCCCAAGCACGCTTAACTGCGGAGTTCTGATGGGATCCGGTGCATTAGTGCTGGTATGATCGCACCCGTTAGTACATGACTCGCAATTCCATATATCCTTTTAATCCGAGAATACGAGTAGATTTGCGTGTGGCCCACCTAAGTTTTTTTTTTTTTGTAATTTTTCCATGCATCAAAATGTATGGATATTGATATAGGAAACTGCAAAAAACACCCGGAAACAGCGTATCGCATCTCAATCACGGCCCGAAACATTCGACAGCCTGTTTGAGGCTCTAAACGGCAGAATTTGGGGTCGAAAAATCGCCAGCCCTATTCACTGGCCTAGATGGTTTTGGGGGCTTTCCGAAATGGTGCTGTGGGCGTCGTAGTTCCACACGGTTCAAAAGTTATGGGGTTTTCAAGATTTGACCCGTTTCAAATTGAAGAAAAAAAATAAAAAAGGGGTGCAACACGAGGACTTCCCGGGAGGTCACCCATCCTAGTACTACTCTCGCCCAAGCACGCTTAACTGCGGAGTTCTGATGGGATCCGGTGCATTAGTGCTGGTATGATCGCACCCGTTAGTACATGACTCGCAATTCCATATATCCTTTTAATCCGAGAATACGAGTAGATTTGCGTGTGGCCCACCTAAGTTTTTTTTTTTTTGTAATTTTTCCATGCATCAAAATGTATGGATATTGATATAGGAAACTGCAAAAAACACCCGGAAACAGCGTATCGCATCTCAATCACGGCCCGAAACATTCGACAGCCTGTTTGAGGCTCTAAACGGCAGAATTTGGGGTCGAAAAATCGCCAGCCCTATTCACTGGCCTAGATGGTTTTGGGGCTTTCCGAAATGGTGCTGTGGGCGTCGTAGTTCCACACGGTTCAAAAGTTATGGGGTTTTCAAGATTTGACACGTTTCAAATTGAAGAAAAAAAAATAAAAAAGGGTGCAACACGAGGACTTCCCGGGAGGTCACCCATCCTAGTACTACTCTCGCCCAAGCACGCTTAACTGCGGAGTTCTGATGGGATCCGGTGCATTAGTGCTGGTATGATCGCACCCGTTAGTACATGACTCGCAATTCCATATATCCTTTTAATCCGAGAATACGAGTAGATTTGCGTGTGGCCCACCTAAGTTTTTTTTTTTTGTAATTTTTCCATGCATCAAAATGTATGGATATTGATATAGGAAACTGCAAAAAACACCCGGAAACAGCGTATCGCATCTCAATCACGGCCCGAAACATTCGACAGCCTGTTTGAGGCTCTAAACGGCAGAATTTGGGGTCGAAAAATCGCCAGCCCTATTCACTGGCCTAGATGGTTTTGGGGGCTTTCCGAAATGGTGCTGTGGGCGTCGTAGTTCCACACGGTTCAAAAGTTATGGGGTTTTCAAGATTTGACCCGTTTCAAATTGAAGAAAAAATAAAAAAAAGGGGTGCAACACGAGGACTTCCCGGGAGGTCACCCATCCTAGTACTACTCTCGCCCAAGCACGCTTAACTGCGGAGTTCTGATGGGATCCGGTGCATTAGTGCTGGTATGATCGCACCCGTTAGTACATGACTCGCAATTCCATATATCCTTTTAATCCGAGAATACGAGTAGATTTGCGTTGTGGCCCACCTAAGTTTTTTTTTTTTTTGTAATTTTTCCATGCATCAAAATGTATGGATATTGATATAGGAAACTGCAAAAAACACCCGGAAACAGCGTATCGCATCTCAATCACGGCCCGAAACATTCGACAGCCTGTTTGAGGCTCTAAACGGCAGAATTTGGGGTCGAAAAATCGCCAGCCCTATTCACTGGCCTAGATGGTTTTGGGGCTTTCCGAAATGGTGCTGTGGGCGTCGTAGTTCCACACGGTTCAAAAGTTATGGGGTTTTCAAGATTTGACCGTTTCAAATTGAAGAAAAAAAAAAAAAAAGGGGTGCAACACGAGGACTTCCCGGGAGGTCACCCATCCTAGTACTACTCTCGCCCAAGCACGCTTAACTGCGGAGTTCTGATGGGATCCGGTGCATTAGTGCTGGTATGATCGCACCCGTTAGTACATGACTCGCAATTCCATATATCCTTTTAATCCGAGAATACGAGTAGATTTGCGTGTGGCCCACCTAAGTTTTTTTTTTTTTTGTAATTTTTCCATGCATCAAAATGTATGGATATTGATATAGGAAACTGCAAAAAACACCCGGAAACAGCGTATCGCATCTCAATCACGGCCCGAAACATTCGACAGCCTGTTTGAGGCTCTAAACGGCAGAATTTGGGGTCGAAAAATCGCCAGCCCTATTCACTGGCCTAGATGGTTTTGGGCTTTCCGAAATGGTGCTGTGGGCGTCGTAGTTCCACACGGTTCAAAAGTTATGGGGTTTTCAAGATTTGACACGTTTCAAATTGAAGAAAAAAAATAAAAAAGGGGTGCAACACGAGGACTTCCCGGGAGGTCACCCATCCTAGTACTACTCTCGCCCAAGCACGCTTAACTGCGGAGTTCTGATGGGATCCGGTGCATTAGTGCTGGTATGATCGCACCCGTTAGTACATGACTCGCAATTCCATATATCCTTTTAATCCGAGAATACGAGTAGATTTGCGTGTGGCCCACCTAAGTTTTTTTTTTTTTTGTAATTTTTCCATGCATCAAAATGTATGGATATTGATATAGGAAACTGCAAAAAACACCCGGAAACAGCGTATCGCATCTCAATCACGGCCCGAAACATTCGACAGCCTGTTTGAGGCTCTAAACGGCAGAATTTGGGGTCGAAAATCGCCAGCCCTATTCACTGGCCTAGATGGTTTTGGGGGCTTTCCGAAATGGTGCTGTGGGCGTCGTAGTTCCACACGGTTCAAAAGTTATGGGGTTTTCAAGATTTGACCCGTTTCAAATTGAAGAAAAAAAAATAAAAAAGGGGTGCAACACGAGGACTTCCCGGGAGGTCACCCATCCTAGTACTACTCTCGCCCAAGCACGCTTAACTGCGGAGTTCTGATGGGATCCGGTGCATTAGTGCTGGTATGATCGCACCCGTTAGTACATGACTCGCAATTCCATATATCCTTTTAATCCGAGAATACGAGTAGATTTGCGTGTGGCCCACCTAAGTTTTTTTTTTTTTTGTAATTTTTCCATGCATCAAAATGTATGGATATTGATATAGGAAACTGCAAAAAACACCCGGAAACAGCGTATCGCATCTCAATCACGGCCCGAAACATTCGACAGCCTGTTTGAGGCTCTAAACGGCAGAATTTGGGGTCGAAAAATCGCCAGCCCTATTCACTGGCCTAGATGGTTTTGGGGGCTTTCCGAAATGGTGCTGTGGGCGTCGTAGTTCCACACGGTTCAAAAGTTATGGGGTTTTCAAGATTTGACCCGTTTCAAATTGAAGAAAAAAAATAAAAAGGGGTGCAACACGAGGACTTCCCGGGAGGTCACCCATCCTAGTACTACTCTCGCCCAAGCACGCTTAACTGCGGAGTTCTGATGGGATCCGGTGCATTAGTGCTGGTATGATCGCACCCGTTAGTACATGACTCGCAATTCCATATATCCTTTTAATCCGAGAATACGAGTAGATTTGCGTGTGGCCCACCTAAGTTTTTTTTTTTTTTTTGTAATTTTTCCATGCATCAAAATGTATGGATATTGATATAGGAAACTGCAAAAAACACCCGGAAACAGCGTATCGCATCTCAATCACGGCCCGAAACATTCGACAGCCTGTTTGAGGCTCTAAACGGCAGAATTTGGGGTCGAAAAATCGCCAGCCCTATTCACTGGCCTAGATGGTTTTGGGGGCTTTCCGAAATGGTGCTGTGGGCGTCGTAGTTCCACACGGTTCAAAAGTTATGGGGTTTTCAAGATTTGACCCGTTTCAAATTGAAGAAAAAAAAATAAAAAAGGGGTGCAACACGAGGACTTCCCGGAGGTCACCCATCCTAGTACTACTCTCGCCCAAGCACGCTTAACTGCGGAGTTCTGATGGGATCCGGTGCATTAGTGCTGGTATGATCGCACCCGTTAGTACATGACTCGCAATTCCATATATCCTTTTAATCCGAGAATACGAGTAGATTTGCGTGTGGCCCACCTAAGTTTTTTTTTTTTTTTTAATTTTTCCATGCATCAAAATGTATGGATATTGATATAGGAAACTGCAAAAAACACCCGGAAACAGCGTATCGCATCTCAATCACGGCCCGAAACATTCGACAGCCTGTTTGAGGCTCTAAACGGCAGAATTTGGGGTCGAAAAATCGCCAGCCCTATTCACTGGCCTAGATGGTTTTGGGGGCTTTCCGAAATGGTGCTGTGGGCGTCGTAGTTCCACACGGTTCAAAAGTTATGGGGTTTTCAAGATTTGACCCGTTTCAAATTGAAGAAAAAAATATAAAAAGGGGTGCAACACGAGGACTTCCCGGGAGGTCACCCATCCTAGTACTACTCTCGCCCAAGCACGCTTAACTGCGGAGTTCTGATGGGATCCGGTGCATTAGTGCTGGTATGATCGCACCCGTTAGTACATGACTCGCAATTCCATATATCCTTTTAATCCGAGAATACGAGTAGATTTGCGTGTGGCCCACCTAAGTTTTTTTTTTTTTGTATTTTTCCATGCATCAAAATGTATGGATATTGATATAGGAAACTGCAAAAAAACACCGGAAACAGCGTATCGCATCTCAATCACGGCCCGAAACATTCGACAGCCTGTTTGAGGCTCTAAACGGCAGAATTTGGGGTCGAAAAATCGCCAGCCCTATTCACTGGCCTAGATGGTTTTGGGGGCTTTCCGAAATGGTGCTGTGGGCGTCGTAGTTCCACACGGTTCAAAAGTTATGGGGTTTTCAAGATTTGACCCGTTTCAAATTGAAGAAAAAAAATAAAAAAAGGGGTGCAACACGAGGACTTCCCGGGAGGTCACCCATCCTAGTACTACTCTCGCCCAAGCACGCTTAACTGCGGAGTTCTGATGGGATCCGGTGCATTAGTGCTGGTATGATCGCACCCGTTAGTACATGACTCGCAATTCCATATATCCTTTTAATCCGAGAATACGAGTAGATTTGCGTGTGGCCCACCTAAGTTTTTTTTTTTTTGTAATTTTTCCATGCATCAAAATGTATGGATATTGATATAGGAAACTGCAAAAAACACCCGGAAACAGCGTATCGCATCTCAATCACGGCCCGAAACATTCGACAGCCTGTTTGAGGCTCTAAACGGCAGAATTTGGGGTCGAAAAATCGCCAGCCCTATTCACTGGCCTAGATGGTTTTGGGGGCTTTCCGAAATGGTGCTGTGGGCGTCGTAGTTCCACACGGTTCAAAAGTTATGGGGTTTTCAAGATTTGACACGTTTCAAATTGAAGAAAAAAAATAAAAAAGGGGTGCAACACGAGGACTTCCCGGGAGGTCACCCATCCTAGTACTACTCTCGCCCAAGCACGCTTAACTGCGGAGTTCTGATGGGATCCGGTGCATTAGTGCTGGTATGATCGCACCCGTTAGTACATGACTCGCAATTCCATATATCCTTTTAATCCGAGAATACGAGTAGATTTGCGTGTGGCCCACCTAAGTTTTTTTTTTTTTTTGTAATTTTTCCATGCATCAAAATGTATGGATATTGATATAGGAAACTGCAAAAAACACCCGGAAACAGCGTATCGCATCTCAATCACGGCCCGAAACATTCGACAGCCTGTTTGAGGCTCTAAACGGCAGAATTTGGGGTCGAAAAATCGCCAGCCCTATTCACTGGCCTAGATGGTTTTGGGGGCTTTCCGAAATGGTGCTGTGGGCGTCGTAGTTCCACACGGTTCAAAAGTTATGGGGTTTTCAAGATTTGACCCGTTTCAAATTGAAGAAAAAAAATAAAAAAAGGGGTGCAACACGAGGACTTCCCGGGAGGTCACCCATCCTAGTACTACTCTCGCCCAAGCACGCTTAACTGCGGAGTTCTGATGGGATCCGGTGCATTAGTGCTGGTATGATCGCACCCGTTAGTACATGACTCGCAATTCCATATATCCTTTTAATCCGAGAATACGAGTAGATTTGCGTGTGGCCCACCTAAGTTTTTTTTTTTTTGTAATTTTTCCATGCATCAAAATGTATGGATATTGATATAGGAAACTGCAAAAAACACCCGGAAACAGCGTATCGCATCTCAATCACGGCCCGAAACATTCGACAGCCTGTTTGAGGCTCTAAACGGCAGAATTTGGGGTCGAAAAATCGCCAGCCCTATTCACTGGCCTAGATGGTTTTGGGGGCTTTCCGAAATGGTGCTGTGGGCGTCGTAGTTCCACACGGTTCAAAAGTTATGGGGTTTTCAAGATTTGACCCGTTTCAAATTGAAGAAAAAAAAATAAAAAAGGGGTGCAACACGAGGACTTCCCGGGAGGTCACCCATCCTAGTACTACTCTCGCCCAAGCACGCTTAACTGCGGAGTTCTGATGGGATCCGGTGCATTAGTGCTGGTATGATCGCACCCGTTAGTACATGACTCGCAATTCCATATATCCTTTTAATCCGAGAATACGAGTAGATTTGCGTGTGGCCCACCTAAGTTTTTTTTTTTTTTGTAATTTTTCCATGCATCAAAATGTATGGATATTGATATAGGAAACTGCAAAAAACACCCGGAAACAGCGTATCGCATCTCAATCACGGCCCGAAACATTCGACAGCCTGTTTGAGGCTCTAAACGGCAGAATTTGGGGTCGAAAAATCGCCAGCCCTATTCACTGGCCTAGATGGTTTTGGGGGCTTTCCGAAATGGTGCTGTGGGCGTCGTAGTTCCACACGGTTCAAAAGTTATGGGGTTTTCAAGATTTGACCCGTTTCAAATTGAAGAAAAAAAATAAAAAAGGGGTGCAACACGAGGACTTCCCGGGAGGTCACCCATCCTAGTACTACTCTCGCCCAAGCACGCTTAACTGCGGAGTTCTGATGGGATCCGGTGCATTAGTGCTGGTATGATCGCACCCGTTAGTACATGACTCGCAATTCCATATATCCTTTTAATCCGAGAATACGAGTAGATTTGCGTGTGGCCCACCTAAGTTTTTTTTTTTTGTAATTTTTCCATGCATCAAAATGTATGGATATTGATATAGGAAACTGCAAAAAACACCCGGAAACAGCGTATCGCATCTCAATCACGGCCCGAAACATTCGACAGCCTGTTTGAGGCTCTAAACGGCAGAATTTGGGGTCGAAAAATCGCCAGCCCTATTCACTGGCCTAGATGGTTTTGGGGGCTTTCCGAAATGGTGCTGTGGGCGTCGTAGTTCCACACGGTTCAAAAGTTATGGGGTTTTCAAGATTTGACCCGTTTCAAATTGAAGAAAAAAAATAAAAAAGGGGTGCAACACGAGGACTTCCCGGGAGGTCACCCATCCTAGTACTACTCTCGCCCAAGCACGCTTAACTGCGGAGTTCTGATGGGATCCGGTGCATTAGTGCTGGTATGATCGCACCCGTTAGTACATGACTCGCAATTCCATATATCCTTTTAATCCGAGAATACGAGTAGATTTGCGTGTGGCCCACCTAAGTTTTTTTTTTTTTTTGTAATTTTTCCATGCATCAAAATGTATGGATATTGATATAGGAAACTGCAAAAAACACCCGGAAACAGCGTATCGCATCTCAATCACGGCCCGAAACATTCGACAGCCTGTTTGAGGCTCTAAACGGCAGAATTTGGGGTCGAAAAATCGCCAGCCCTATTCACTGGCCTAGATGGTTTTGGGGGCTTTCCGAAATGGTGCTGTGGGCGTCGTAGTTCCACACGGTTCAAAAGTTATGGGGTTTTCAAGATTTGACACGTTTCAAATTGAAGAAAAAAAATAAAAAAAGGGGTGCAACACGAGGACTTCCCGGGAGGTCACCCATCCTAGTACTACTCTCGCCCAAGCACGCTTAACTGCGGAGTTCTGATGGGATCCGGTGCATTAGTGCTGGTATGATCGCACCCGTTAGTACATGACTCGCAATTCCATATATCCTTTTAATCCGAGAATACGAGTAGATTTGCGTGTGGCCCACCTAAGTTTTTTTTTTTTTTTGTAATTTTTCCATGCATCAAAATGTATGGATATTGATATAGGAAACTGCAAAAAAACACCCGGAAACAGCGTATCGCATCTCAATCACGGCCCGAAACATTCGACAGCCTGTTTGAGGCTCTAAACGGCAGAATTTGGGGTCGAAAAATCGCCAGCCCTATTCACTGGCCTAGATGGTTTTGGGGGCTTTCCGAAATGGTGCTGTGGGCGTCGTAGTTCCACACGGTTCAAAAGTTATGGGGTTTTCAAGATTTGACCCGTTTCAAATTGAAGAAAAAAAATAAAAAAAGGGGTGCAACACGAGGACTTCCCGGGAGGTCACCCATCCTAGTACTACTCTCGCCCAAGCACGCTTAACTGCGGAGTTCTGATGGGATCCGGTGCATTAGTGCTGGTATGATCGCACCCGTTAGTACATGACTCGCAATTCCATATATCCTTTTAATCCGAGAATACGAGTAGATTTGCGTGTGGCCCACCTAAGTTTTTTTTTTTTTTGTAATTTTTCCATGCATCAAAATGTATGGATATTGATATAGGAAACTGCAAAAAACACCCGGAAACAGCGTATCGCATCTCAATCACGGCCCGAAACATTCGACAGCCTGTTTGAGGCTCTAAACGGCAGAATTTGGGGTCGAAAAATCGCCAGCCCTATTCACTGGCCTAGATGGTTTTGGGGGCTTTCCGAAATGGTGCTGTGGGCGTCGTAGTTCCACACGGTTCAAAAGTTATGGGGTTTTCAAGATTTGACCGTTTCAAATTGAAGAAAAAAATATAAAAAAGGGGTGCAACACGAGGCCCGGGAGGTCACCCATCCTAGTACTACTCTCGCCCAAGCACGCTTAACTGCGGAGTTCTGATGGGATCCGGTGCATTAGTGCTGGTATGATCGCACCCGTTAGTACATGACTCGCAATTCCATATATCCTTTTAATCCGAGAATACGAGTAGATTTGCGTGTGGCCCACCTAAGTTTTTTTTTTTTTTGTAATTTTTCCATGCATCAAAATGTATGGATATTGATATAGGAAACTGCAAAAAACACCCGGAAACAGCGTATCGCATCTCAATCACGGCCCGAAACATTCGACAGCCTGTTTGAGGCTCTAAACGGCAGAATTTGGGGTCGAAAAATCGCCAGCCCTATTCACTGGCCTAGATGGTTTTGGGGGCTTTCCGAAATGGTGCTGTGGGCGTCGTAGTTCCACACGGTTCAAAAGTTATGGGGTTTTCAAGATTTGACCCGTTTCAAATTGAAGAAAAAAAATAAAAAAGGGGTGCAACACGAGGACTTCCCGGGAGGTCACCCATCCTAGTACTACTCTCGCCCAAGCACGCTTAACTGCGGAGTTCTGATGGGATCCGGTGCATTAGTGCTGGTATGATCGCACCCGTTAGTACATGACTCGCAATTCCATATATCCTTTTAATCCGAGAATACGAGTAGATTTGCGTGTGGCCCACCTAAGTTTTTTTTTTTTTTGTAATTTTTCCATGCATCAAAATGTATATATTGATATAGGAAACTGCAAAAAACACCCGGAAACAGCGTATCGCATCTCAATCACGGCCCGAAACATTCGACAGCCTGTTTGAGGCTCTAAACGGCAGAATTTGGGGTCGAAAAAATCGCCAGCCCTATTCACTGGCCTAGATGGTTTTGGGGGCTTTCCGAAATGGTGCTGTGGGCGTCGTAGTTCCACACGGTTCAAAAGTTATGGGGTTTTCAAGATTTGACACGTTTCAAATTGAAGAAAAAAATAAAAAAGGGGTGCAACACGAGGACTTCCCGGGAGGTCACCCATCCTAGTACTACTCTCGCCCAAGCACGCTTAACTGCGGAGTTCTGATGGGATCCGGTGCATTAGTGCTGGTATGATCGCACCCGTTAGTACATGACTCGCAATTCCATATATCCTTTTAATCCGAGAATACGAGTAGATTTGCGTGTGGCCCACCTAAGTTTTTTTTTTTTTTAATTTTTCCATGCATCAAAATGTATGGATATTGATATAGGAAACTGCAAAAAACACCCGGAAACAGCGTATCGCATCTCAATCACGGCCCGAAACATTCGACAGCCTGTTTGAGGCTCTAAACGGCAGAATTTGGGGTCGAAAAATCGCCAGCCCTATTCACTGGCCTAGATGGTTTTGGGGGCTTTCCGAAATGGTGCTGTGGGCGTCGTAGTTCCACACGGTTCAAAAGTTATGGGGTTTTCAAGATTTGACCCGTTTCAAATTGAAGAAAAAAATAAAAAAGGGGTGCAACACGAGGACTTCCCGGGAGGTCACCCATCCTAGTACTACTCTCGCCCAAGCACGCTTAACTGCGGAGTTCTGATGGGATCCGGTGCATTAGTGCTGGTATGATCGCACCCGTTAGTACATGACTCGCAATTCCATATATCCTTTTAATCCGAGAATACGAGTAGATTTGCGTGTGGCCCACCTAAGTTTTTTTTTTTTTGTAATTTTTCCATGCATCAAAATGTATGGATATTGATATAGGAAACTGCAAAAAACACCCGGAAACAGCGTATCGCATCTCAATCACGGCCCGAAACATTCGACAGCCTGTTTGAGGCTCTAAACGGCAGAATTTGGGGTCGAAAAATCGCCAGCCCTATTCACTGGCCTAGATGGTTTTGGGGGCTTTCCGAAATGGTGCTGTGGGCGTCGTAGTTCCACACGGTTCAAAAGTTATGGGGTTTTCAAGATTTGACCCGTTTCAAATTGAAGAAAAAAAATAAAAAAAGGGGTGCAACACGAGGACTTCCCGGGAGGTCACCCATCCTAGTACTACTCTCGCCCAAGCACGCTTAACTGCGGAGTTCTGATGGGATCCGGTGCATTAGTGCTGGTATGATCGCACCCGTTAGTACATGACTCGCAATTCCATATATCCTTTTAATCCGAGAATACGAGTAGATTTGCGTGTGGCCCACCTAAGTTTTTTTTTTTTTTGTAATTTTTCCATGCATCAAAATGTATGGATATTGATATAGGAAACTGCAAAAAACACCCGGAAACAGCGTATCGCATCTCAATCACGGCCCGAAACATTCGACAGCCTGTTTGAGGCTCTAAAGGCAGAATTTGGTGGAAAGGTCGAAAATCGCCAGCCCTATTCACTGGCCTAGATGGTTTTGGGGGCTTTCCGAAATGGTGCTGTGGGCGTCGTAGTTCCACACGGTTCAAAAGTTATGGGGTTTTCAAGATTTGACCCGTTTCAAATTGAAGAAAAAAAATAAAAAAGGGGTGCAACACGAGGACTTCCCGGGAGGTCACCCATCCTAGTACTACTCTCGCCCAAGCACGCTTAACTGCGGAGTTCTGATGGGATCCGGTGCATTAGTGCTGGTATGATCGCACCCGTTAGTACATGACTCGCAATTCCATATATCCTTTTAATCCGAGAATACGAGTAGATTTGCGTGTGGCCCACCTAAGTTTTTTTTTTTTTGTAATTTTTCCATGCATCAAAATGTATGGATATTGATATAGGAAACTGCAAAAAACACCCGGAAACAGCGTATCGCATCTCAATCACGGCCCGAAACATTCGACAGCCTGTTTGAGGCTCTAAACGGCAGAATTTGGGGTCGAAAAATCGCCAGCCCTATTCACTGGCCTAGATGGTTTTGGGGGCTTTCCGAAATGGTGCTGTGGGCGTCGTAGTTCCACACGGTTCAAAAGTTATGGGGTTTTCAAGATTTGACCCGTTTCAAATTGAAGAAAAAAAATAAAAAAGGGGTGCAACACGAGGACTTCCCGGGAGGTCACCCATCCTAGTACTACTCTCGCCCAAGCACGCTTAACTGCGGAGTTCTGATGGGATCCGGTGCATTAGTGCTGGTATGATCGCACCCGTTAGTACATGACTCGCAATTCCATATATCCTTTTAATCCGAGAATACGAGTAGATTTGCGTGTGGCCCACCTAAGTTTTTTTTTTTTTGTAATTTTTCCATGCATCAAAATGTATGGATATTGATATAGGAAACTGCAAAAAACACCCGGAAACAGCGTATCGCATCTCAATCACGGCCCGAAACATTCGACAGCCTGTTTGAGGCTCTAAACGGCAGAATTTGGGGTCGAAAAATCGCCAGCCCTATTCACTGGCCTAGATGGTTTTGGGGGCTTTCCGAAATGGTGCTGTGGGCGTCGTAGTTCCACACGGTTCAAAAGTTATGGGGTTTTCAAGATTTGACACGTTTCAAATTGAAGAAAAAAAATAAAAAAGGGGTGCAACACGAGGACTTCCCGGGAGGTCACCCATCCTAGTACTACTCTCGCCCAAGCACGCTTAACTGCGGAGTTCTGATGGGATCCGGTGCATTAGTGCTGGTATGATCGCACCCGTTAGTACATGACTCGCAATTCCATATATCCTTTTAATCCGAGAATACGAGTAGATTTGCGTGTGGCCCACCTAAGTTTTTTTTTTTTTTTAATTTTTCCATGCATCAAAATGTATGGATATTGATATAGGAAACTGCAAAAAACACCCGGAAACAGCGTATCGCATCTCAATCACGGCCCGAAACATTCGACAGCCTGTTTGAGGCTCTAAACGGCAGAATTTGGGGTCGAAAAATCGCCAGCCCTATTCACTGGCCTAGATGGTTTTGGGGGCTTTCCGAAATGGTGCTGTGGGCGTCGTAGTTCCACACGGTTCAAAAGTTATGGGGTTTTCAAGATTTGACCCGTTTCAAATTGAAGAAAAAAAATATAAAAAAGGGTGCAACACGAGGACTTCCCGGGAGGTCACCCATCCTAGTACTACTCTCGCCCAAGCACGCTTAACTGCGGAGTTCTGATGGGATCCGGTGCATTAGTGCTGGTATGATCGCACCCGTTAGTACATGACTCGCAATTCCATATATCCTTTTAATCCGAGAATACGAGTAGATTTGCGTGTGGCCCACCTAAGTTTTTTTTTTTTGTAATTTTTCCATGCATCAAAATGTATGGATATTGATATAGGAAACTGCAAAAAACACCCGGAAACAGCGTATCGCATCTCAATCACGGCCCGAAACATTCGACAGCCTGTTTGAGGCTCTAAACGGCAGAATTTGGGGTCGAAAAATCGCCAGCCCTATTCACTGGCCTAGATGGTTTTGGGGGCTTTCCGAAATGGTGCTGTGGGCGTCGTAGTTCCACACGGTTCAAAAGTTATGGGGTTTTCAAGATTTGACCCGTTTCAAATTGAAGAAAAAAAAATAAAAAAGGGGTGCAACACGAGGACTTCCCGGGAGGTCACCCATCCTAGTACTACTCTCGCCCAAGCACGCTTAACTGCGGAGTTCTGATGGGATCCGGTGCATTAGTGCTGGTATGATCGCACCCGTTAGTACATGACTCGCAATTCCATATATCCTTTTAATCCGAGAATACGAGTAGATTTGCGTGTGGCCCACCTAAGTTTTTTTTTTTTGTAATTTTTCCATGCATCAAAATGTATGGATATTGATATAGGAAACTGCAAAAAACACCCGGAAACAGCGTATCGCATCTCAATCACGGCCCGAAACATTCGACAGCCTGTTTGAGGCTCTAAACGGCAGAATTTGGGGTCGAAAAATCGCCAGCCCTATTCACTGGCCTAGATGGTTTTGGGGGCTTTCCGAAATGGTGCTGTGGGCGTCGTAGTTCCACACGGTTCAAAAGTTATGGGGTTTTCAAGATTTGACCCGTTTCAAATTGAAGAAAAAAAAATAAAAAAGGGGTGCAACACGAGGACTTCCCGGGAGGTCACCCATCCTAGTACTACTCTCGCCCAAGCACGCTTAACTGCGGAGTTCTGATGGGATCCGGTGCATTAGTGCTGGTATGATCGCACCCGTTAGTACATGACTCGCAATTCCATATATCCTTTTAATCCGAGAATACGAGTAGATTTGCGTGTGGCCCACCTAAGTTTTTTTTTTTTTTGTAATTTTTCCATGCATCAAAATGTATGGATATTGATATAGGAAACTGCAAAAAACACCCGGAAACAGCGTATCGCATCTCAATCACGGCCCGAAACATTCGACAGCCTGTTTGAGGCTCTAAACGGCAGAATTTGGGGTCAAAAAATCGCCAGCCCTATTCACTGGCCTAGATGGTTTTGGGGGCTTTCCGAAATGGTGCTGTGGGCGTCGTAGTTCCACACGGTTCAAAAGTTATGGGGTTTTCAAGATTTGACACGTTTCAAATTGAAGAAAAAAATATAAAAAGGGGGTGCAACACGAGGACTTCCCGGGAGGTCACCCATCCTAGTACTACTCGCCCAAGCACGCTTAACTGCGGAGTTCTGATGGGATCCGGTGCATTAGTGCTGGTATGATCGCACCCGTTAGTACATGACTCGCAATTCCATATATCCTTTTAATCCGAGAATACGAGTAGATTTGCGTGTGGCCCACCTAAGTTTTTTTTTTTTTTGTAATTTTTCCATGCATCAAAATGTATGGATATTGATATAGGAAACTGCAAAAAACACCCGGAAACAGCGTATCGCATCTCAATCACGGCCCGAAACATTCGACAGCCTGTTTGAGGCTCTAAACGGCAGAATTTGGGGTCGAAAAATCGCCAGCCCTATTCACTGGCCTAGATGGTTTTGGGGGCTTTCCGAAATGGTGCTGTGGGCGTCGTAGTTCCACACGGTTCAAAAGTTATGGGGTTTTCAAGATTTGACCCGTTTCAAATTGAAGAAAAAAAAATAAAAAAGGGTGCAACACGAGGCCGGGAGGTCACCCATCCTAGTACTACTCTCGCCCAAGCACGCTTAACTGCGGAGTTCTGATGGGATCCGGTGCATTAGTGCTGGTATGATCGCACCCGTTAGTACATGACTCGCAATTCCATATATCCTTTTAATCCGAGAATACGAGTAGATTTGCGTGTGGCCCACCTAAGTTTTTTTTTTTTTTGTAATTTTTCCATGCATCAAAATGTATGGATATTGATATAGGAAACTGCAAAAAAACACCCGGAAACAGCGTATCGCATCTCAATCACGGCCCGAAACATTCGACAGCCTGTTTGAGGCTCTAAACGGCAGAATTGGGGTCGAAAAATCGCCAGCCCTATTCACTGGCCTAGATGGTTTTGGGGGCTTTCCGAAATGGTGCTGTGGGCGTCGTAGTTCCACACGGTTCAAAAGTTATGGGGTTTTCAAGATTTGACCCGTTTCAAATTGAAGAAAAAAAAATAAAAAAAGGGGTGCAACACGAGGACTTCCCGGGAGGTCACCCATCCTAGTACTACTCTCGCCCAAGCACGCTTAACTGCGGAGTTCTGATGGGATCCGGTGCATTAGTGCTGGTATGATCGCACCCGTTAGTACATGACTCGCAATTCCATATATCCTTTTAATCCGAGAATACGAGTAGATTTGCGTGTGGCCCACCTAATTTTTTTTTTTTGTAATTTTCCATGCATCAAAATGTATGGATATTGATATAGGAAACTGCAAAAAACACCCGGAAACAGCGTATCGCATCTCAATCACGGCCCGAAACATTCGACAGCCTGTTTGAGGCTCTAAACGCAGAATTTGGGGTCGAAAAATCGCCAGCCCTATTCACTGGCCTAGATGGTTTTGGGGGCTTTCCGAAATGGTGCTGTGGGCGTCGTAGTTCCACACGGTTCAAAAGTTATGGGGTTTTCAAGATTTGACACGTTTCAAATTGAAGAAAAAAAAATAAAAAAGGGTGCAACACGAGGACTTCCCGGGAGGTCACCCATCCTAGTACTACTCTCGCCCAAGCACGCTTAACTGCGGAGTTCTGATGGGATCCGGTGCATTAGTGCTGGTGATCGCACCCGTTAGTACATGACTCGCAATTCCATATATCCTTTTAATCCGAGAATACGAGTAGATTTGCGTGTGGCCCACCTAAGTTTTTTTTTTTTTTGTAATTTTTCCATGCATCAAAATGTATGGATATTGATATAGGAAACTGCAAAAAACACCCGGAAACAGCGTATCGCATCTCAATCACGGCCCGAAACATTCGACAGCCT
The DNA here is from genome assembly GCF_000801105.2 of Raphanus sativus. Taxonomy (NCBI): domain Eukaryota; kingdom Viridiplantae; phylum Streptophyta; class Magnoliopsida; order Brassicales; family Brassicaceae; genus Raphanus; species Raphanus sativus. Next base: position 1,482 of record NW_026617121.1, on the reverse strand, counting down.
GTTTGAGGCTCTAAACGGCAGAATTTGGGGTCGAAAAAATCGCCAGCCCTATTCACTGGCCTAGATGGTTTTGGGGCTTTCCGAAATGGTGCTGTGGGCGTCGTAGTTCCACACGGTTCAAAAGTTATGGGGTTTTCAAGATTTGACCCGTTTCAAATTGAAGAAAAAAAAAAAAAAAAGGGTGCAACACGAGGACTTCCCGGGAGGTCACCCATCCTAGTACTACTCTCGCCCAAGCACGCTTAACTGCGGAGTTCTGATGGGATCCGGTGCATTAGTGCTGGTATGATCGCACCCGTTAGTACATGACTCGCAATTCCATATATCCTTTTAATCCGAGAATACGAGTAGATTTGCGTGTGGCCCACCTAAGTTTTTTTTTTTTTGTAATTTTTCCATGCATCAAAATGTATGGATATTGATATAGGAAACTGCAAAAAACACCCGGAAACAGCGTATCGCATCTCAATCACGGCCCGAAACATTCGACAGCCTGTTTGAGGCTCTAAACGGCAGAATTTGGGGTCGAAAAATCGCCAGCCCTATTCACTGGCCTAGATGGTTTTGGGGGCTTTCCGAAATGTGCGGGTGTGTGGCGTCGTAGTTCCACACGGTTCAAAAGTTATGGGGTTTTCAAGATTTGACACGTTTCAAATTGAAGAAAAAAAATATAAAAAGGGGTGCAACACGAGGACTTCCGGGGAGGTCACCCATCCTAGTACTACTCTCGCCCAAGCACGCTTAACTGCGGAGTTCTGATGGGATCCGGTGCATTAGTGCTGGTATGATCGCACCCGTTAGTACATGACTCGCAATTCCATATTATCCATTTTAATTTTTAATCGAGAATACGAGTAGATTTGCGTGTGGCCCACCTAAGTTTTTTTTTTTTTTTGTAATTTCCATGCATCAAATGTATGGATATTGATATAGGAAACTGCAAAAAACACCCGGAAACAGCGTATCGCATCTCAATCACGGCCCGAAACATTCGACAGCCTGTTTGAGGCTCTAAACGGCAGAATTTGGGGTCGAAAAATCGCCAGCCCTATTCACTGGCCTAGATGGTTTTGGGGGCTTTCCGAAATGGTGCTGTGGGCGTCGTAGTTCCACACGGTTCAAAAGTTATGGGGTTTTCAAGATTTGACACGTTTCAAATTGAAGAAAAAAAAATAAAAAAGGGGTGCAACACGAGGACTTCCCGGGAGGTCACCCATCCTAGTACTACTCTCGCCCAAGCACGCTTAACTGCGGAGTTCTGATGGGATCCGGTGCATTAGTGCTGGTATGATCGCACCCGTTAGTACATGACTCGCAATTCCATATATCCTTTTAATCCGAGAATACGAGTAGATTTGCGTGTGGCCCACCTAAGTTTTTTTTTTTGTAATTTTTCCATGCATCAAAATGTATGGATTTGATATAGGAAACTGCAAAAAAACACCCGGAAACAGCGTATCGCATCTCAATCACGGCCCGAAA
>NW_026617120.1:0-19177 GCF_000801105.2 Raphanus sativus | reverse complement strand
CTTGCGCCTGTCTATCTTTCCATTTGGAAGATACTTGATAGTGAAGATCCATTTACTTGATACAGCTCTCTTCCCTTTAGGTAAGGAAACTCTCATACCATGTGTCATTCTTGATCATGGCATCAGCCTCTGCATTGACTGAGTCTCTCCATTCTTGTATCAGCATAGCTTCCTCAAAGCTTCTTGGTACATAGCTCTCATCCAAGCTTACTTGAAATGCACAATGTTCTTCTCGGAAGTGAGCAAAAGAACACACAGCTTGGGAGGGATGCTCCACAGCCTGGGCATTGTAGTACACTCTTGTGTTTACCCAGTTGGAAGCATCTCTCTTAACTCGTGTGCTCCTTCTCAAGACTTGTTCTGGTTCCTGCTCTTTGCAATGGTACTTGATCTCCATGCTGAGGTGAACTCTCTTGTGCATCTCCACTTTCTTCAAGCTGACTCTCTTCAGCTCCACCATGCTGATCACTTGGTTCCCCACTTTGATCATGAGAACCACCTTGATCATGAGAGCCAGACCTTTCCTCTCCACTTGAGCTATCTCTGGTCTCACTTGCTAACTCTCTCTGGTTTGATTCCCCCCCACATGATCAAGGTGGGGACTATGTTGATTCGGACCAGGCACTCCTTGCTCTCTTGTTGCTGATCCCATATCTGATCCTGGGTCATATTGATTCCAAGACCCTCCAAGATGTTTCTCAATGTAGCAGCTCTATCCGAGTAAGATCCTTCAAATCTTCCTGATTCTGCTCCTCATAGTAACCTCTTTCTTCTATGAACTTGACTTCTCTTGATACTAACACTCTTCTTGTGTCAGAATCATAACACTTGTACCCCTTTTGACTTGAGGAATACCCAATAAAACATAGCCTCACACTCCTAGCTTCAAGTTTGTTTCTCATCTCTCCAGGCACCATCACATAACAAAGGCAACCAAACACTCTCATATGCTCCAAAGAAGGCTTGTACTTGTTCAAGACCTCAAAAGGAGCTTTCCCTTTCAGCACCAAAGTAGGGGTTCGGTTGATCAAGTAACAAGCTGTAGTCACAGCATCACTCCAGAACCTCTTAGGAACTCTAGACTGAAGCATCATTGTTCTTGCTACCTCCATGAGATGTCTATTCTTCCTTTCAGCAACTCCATTTTGCTGTGGTGTGTATGGACAACTCGTTGATGCAAGATCCCATGCTGTGCTAGATGTTGCTTGAATGCATTGCTAGTGTACTCTCCTCCATTATCAGACCTGAAAATCTTTATCTTAGCATGATATTGGTTAGTTACATAAGCTTGAAAATTTTAAATGCATCAAGAACCCTATCTTTGGTTGGAATAAGTGTTAGCCAGGTGTATTTGGATTTTTCATCAATGAAAGTGACATATACCTATAGTTATCTCTAGACAAGCAAGGTGAGGTCCAAACATCCGAGTGAATAAGATCAAAGCAGTTCTCATAAACAGTAGAAGAGTTTGAAAACACAGTTTTTACAATGCTTGCCCAAAATACAAGCTTCACCAATCATTATTCTCAAAAGAAACACCTGGCAACATCAGTTTAAAAGCCTTATTATGAGGGTGTCCTAGTCTAGAATGCCACAATGCATTTTTACTCAAACTAGAAGTGGGAAAAGATGTAAACGAGCAGCTAAAGTTGGAAACAGGAGCAAGATCTTCAAGCAAATACAAATCACCCTTGGTCACTCCTTTCCAATCAACTTGCTGCTTTTAATATCCTGAAACTTCACATCATCAGGGCTAAAGATCACATTGCATTGTAAATCAGTAGCACATCTCTTGACAGATAATAAATTTGAAGTGAAATCAGGCATATAAAGAGCTTTAGACTCTTTATTCAAACAGCTTGAGACTTCCTATTCCTTTAATAGGAATCCTATCACCATTTGCTATCATCACATGACCACTGTATGGGAGAATGTCCTTGATCAACTTAGTATCACTAATCATATGATGGATGCACCAGAATCAACTATCAAGGGCTTAGCAGCATGAGAACTAGCAATAAGAGCAAGGATACTAGATGGTTCAATGCATGATCAGTCTTAGCAATACTAGCAAACATAGGATGATTTATGCATTTCTTTTACACTCGGATGCATCCTATCAATGCTCATGATCTCCATAGGAGATTCTATCAACCTAGCACCAAAAGAGTACTCAAGAGTGTTACCAAAGTTACCATGATCCTTGAAAGCTTTATGAGAGCATCAAGGTCAGATTTCTTGAGGTACTCTTGCTCATGGTTGTTGCGGATGGTAGGAGTGCCCGAGTAAGCCACTAGAGACTTGCATTACCACTGTCTTGCCCCTCCATCATCTCATGGTTCTTGCTGGCACTTGCTGCACTTGGTCCACCACTTGAACCATCAGACATGTTTGCCCTTTTCTCTTGCCTCGCGATCCTTCAAGAACTTGGCTGGCTTCATGTGTGGATGGAGAATCCAACACTGACTCTTCTTATGTCTTGCTTCTTGCAGTGATCACAGGTTCCATTGAACTTCCTCTCCTCATACTTTCCATGCGCAGCTTTGTTTGCTTGAGCAGCTTCTCCTAGCTCTCCTTGTGTGGCTTGATTTGCCAATGATAGCTCACCCTTCTTGCTGAACAGCCCTATGGACCCTTGTTCCTTTGAATCCGAGCACACACTTTCTTCAAGATCCGGGAGGTTATCTTCTCTTAACAACTTCATTACCAAGCCATTGTAGACCGGGTTCAATGTAAGTAGCAAGCCAAAGACTTTATCTTGCTCCCTTCTCTTGCTTAGCTCATCAGCATCAGTTGTGCTCAGCCTCAGCATCTCTAGTTCAGACCATAGTGATCTAAACCTTCCCAAGTGCTTAGTGAACTCCATGTCTTCTTGAACTAAGTGATTGATGGCATGCTTCACCTCAAACACTCGGCTAAGGTTTGATGTATTGCCATACACCTTCTTGAGAGTATCCCACAACTCCTTAGCTGTCTCACAGTAGCTGTATGCTTCCAGTATGGGTGGATCGAGTGATGCGTGTAGAACAGACATCACCAGCATGTCCTCTTGCTCCCATTTCTCCATGGCTTCATCCGGAGCTTCTTCTCCATCTTCTCCTTGTGTAATGAGCTTTGGCTTTGGAGCTACTCCTGGTATGATATGCTTCCAAAGTCCCTTACACCCAACCGTGGTTCTCACCATCCAAGACCACACCAAATAGTTTGTTCCCTTGAAACAAACCGCAATCTTCATGTTGTTGTAGTTCATCCCACTCTCCATGTTGCAAGATGAAACCTTTTGTATTGTATCTTACTTGAACTTGTGTTGTATATCTTGAAACCGCTTCTCACCAACCAGACTTGAATCCACAACCTTCTACTAAGCTTTCCCGAACCAAACTTGTGCAAAGAAACTCCTCACACCACAAAAGAAACAAACTTGAGCTCAAACCCGACTTGATCTTCAACCCTCAAGAACACTTCTCTTTGGATCTTCACAAGGAATCACCAAAGAGATCAAACGAACTCAGATTTCTTTCAACCTGGCTCTGATACCATATTATTTTGTATAATCTGAGTATTGATAAGGATTAAAGAAGATTGAAAGAGATTAAGAGACTAAAGTGTCAAGAAATGTTCTTAGATTTAATAGTGCATAGTGACTAAGATTAGAGAGAAAAGAGACATAACTTGCATAATCTTATTAATGTGGTGAGATTACAAATATATAGTAAGAGAGAGATCAATGGTTTGCGCAATGAACCTAGACAAACTACTATGTAAAGCATGTGAAGTCAACAAGGCAGGCTGGCTCAGTTTGAAATGAATGGCTGAGAAAGCACACATGCTTTGGACCTTTACAGCCTGTCCAAAGCTGGAGTGGCGCGCCTCTTCCTTCCCTTTGAGTGCAACGGTCTGATCACTGTGCTAAGACTCTCTTCCAAACCAAACCACTTGCCATCTCTTCTCACTTGCTTAGGTAACTTCTTTTCACCTTTCACTATTACAGTAACTTCCTATTTACTGTGGTAACTAAAAGTTACTGTAATAGTGCCAACTTCAAATATGCTCAACACTTCTTCTCTTCTCTTATTACTACTTCATCTCAAAAGACTTATGGAGAAGACTATCTTGATACCTTTGCACCAGTTGCAAAGCTCCATACAATCAGGATAGTCTTATCATTGGCAGTGAATCTAGAATGGGATCTCTGGCAAATGGATGTGAAGAATGCATTCTTACAAGGAGAGTTGGAAGATGAAGTGTACATGAAGCCACCTCCTGGTTTAGAGCATCTAGTGAAGCCTGGAAATGTGCTTAGATTGAAGAAAGCCATCTACGGTCTGAAGCAATCACCTAGGGCCTGGTATCACAAGCTAAGCACCACACTTAATGGGAGAGGTTTTGTGAAGTCAGAAGCTGATCACACCTTGTTCACTCTCACCAGTAAGAAGGGAATCATTGTGATCTTGGTCTATGTAGATGATATCATCATCACTGGCAGTGATAAAGAAGGGATACTTGCAACCAAGCATATCTCAAGTCATCATTTGATATCAAGGATTTGGGAGAGCTCAAATATTTCCTAGGCATTGAGATATGTCGATCCAAGGAGGGATTGTTTCTTATCTCAAAGGAAGTATACTTTGGATTTACTAAAAGAGGCTGGTGATCTAGGAGGAAGAGCTGCAAAGACTCCACTTGAAGATGGGTATAAAGTGATGCGTGAGGGGGAGATTGATAATCAACCATACACTGATGTTAAGAATGGTTGGAAAACTTATCTACCTCACCATAACAAGACCAGATGTGTGCTTGCGGTTAATCAAGTGAGCCAACATATGCAAGCTCCCAAGATGCATCATTGGAATATGGTGGAAAGGATACTAAGGTACCTAAGAGAGGCACCAGGACAGGGAGTATGGATGGGATGCAACAAGAGCACAGAGATAGTAGGCTACTGTGATGCTGATTGGGCAGGAGATAGAGTTGATAGGAGATCAACTACTGGATATTGCACATTCATTGGAGGGAACTTGGTAACCTGGAAAACCAAGAAGCAAAAGATTGTGTCATGTTCCAGTGCTGAAGCTGAATACAGAGCCATGAGGAAGCTTACTAGTGAGCTTATTTGGATCAGGAACCTTCTCCAAGACTTGGGCATAGAAACCTCATCTCCAATCACCATGCACTGTGACAATCAAGCGGCCATACACATAGCATCTAACAATGTGTTTCATGAGAGGACTAAACACATTGAAGTTGATTGCCATAAGGTGAGGCAAGCGGTTGAGCAGAGAATCATCCTTCCATGCTACACCAGAAGTGAAGACCAGCTAGCTGACATCTTCACCAAGGCTGCAAGCTCTAAGGTCTGCGAGTTCATTCTTTCAAAGCTTGGACTTGTGGATCTTTCATCTCAGTGATCCCCTCGCCATTGAAGTGTTCTACTCTTTCCTTGATATGTTTTTGTCCCACTGGGTTTTGCATATCAAGGTTTTAATGAGGGAATGCTTCATGGTCTTCCAAGCTTGACTTGTTCCACATGGTCAAGCTTGAGGGGAGTGTTGAGATGAACCAATAAAGTTTGAGTAGAAGTGATAAGAGGCAAGAGGGAACCAGACGAGTTTGAATAAGCAAAGGCTGAGATACCTTGAAACACAAGTCTATCCGTACACATGAAGTTAAAGTGGAGTGCAAGGCAAGTCTGGAAGAGTAAACTCGCCATGTTGTGATCAAGAGAAGATATTTGCAATGTTGGATCAAGAGAGACGTTGGAGGATCAGTCACATGATTGGTTAAGGGTTCAAGTCAAAGAGAGACGTTGAGGATAGGTCACTATCCGGGACCACTGATCTGCGCAGTCTGCTCTGATCCAACCTTGTCTGTTCTTACTTAGCTTATTCATTTTGTTTAGTCTCCTCTTGTTTATTATTTCCTTCATGTCGACATAAGCTTTAATGTGCCTATATATGGGACTGTTCCCATAAACATATTAATAAAGGAAAGAGTTTACATTCTCTTTGTCTCTCACTCTCTCGCCAACTCTCTTACTTGTCACAATGCTACAACTTTTCTCTCTTTGATTCTCTAAAACTATCAATTCTCACAGTTGTGAGTAAGAAGATATCCCACTTTCTATCCAGATGATTCCAGATTAGCCTGTTCGGACATATGGCAATATCTTCATGCTTCTTATCAAACCAGGATGAACCAATATATAGAAGCTTGATTGGGAACCACTAATCAGTGGAGAATAACCAGGAAGTTGAATAAATCTCATAGGAGTTGTGAGTAAGAAGATATCCCACTTTCTATCCAGATGATTCCAAATTAGCATGTTCGGACATATGCCATTATCTTCATGATTCTTATCAAACCAGGATGAACCACGATCTAAGAAGCTTTATTTGGAACCACTAATCAGTGAGAATAACCAGGAAGTTGAATAAATTTCATAGGAGTTGTGAGTAAGAAGATATCCCACTTTCTGTCCAGATGATTCCAGATTAGCCTGTTCGGACATATGCCATTATCTTCATGATTCTTATCAACCAGGATGAACCATGATCTAAGAAGCTTTATTTGGAACCACTAATCAGTGAAGAATAACCAGGACGTTGAATAAATCTCATAAGTGTTGTGAGCAACAAGATATCCCACCTTCTATCCTGATGATTACAGAGTAGCCTGTTCGGACATATGCCATTATCTTCATGATTCTTATCAAACCAGGATGAGCCACGATCTAAGAAGATTTATTTGGAACCACTAATCAGTGGAGAATAACCAGGAAGTTGAATAAATCTCATAGGAGTTGTGAGTAAGAAGATATCCCACTTTCTATCCAGATGATTCCAGATTAGCCTGTTCGGACATATGGCAATATCTTCATGATTCTTATCAAACCAAGATGAACCAATATATAAGAAGCTTGATTGGGAACCAGTAATCAGTGGAGAATAACCAGGAAGTTGAATAAATCTCATAGGAGTTGTGAATAAGAAGATATCCCACTTTCTATCCAGATGATTCAGATTAGCCTGTTCGGTCATATGCCATTATCTTCATGATTCTTATCAAACCAGGATGAACCACGATCTAAGAAGCTTTATTTGGAACCACTAATCAGTGGAGAATAACAGGAAGTTGAATAAATCTCATAGGAGTTGTGAGTAAGAAGATATCCCACTTTCTGTCCAGATGATTCCAGATTAGCCTGTTCGGACATATGCCATTATCTTCATGATTCTTATCAAACCAGGATGAACCATGATCTAAGATGTAAGACCCGAACCCGGCCGGCTAGGCCGCGGTCGATGCCTCACGTCGCTCGGTCCATACCCTGACCGAACCACTCAATTTTTCGATCTTTATCTGTACTTTCGCCTAAGGGTGAAGTCTATCTTAGACCTTAGCTTAATACTACCTTAGTCATTCCTAGCTTAGATCCTTTCAACTTATGCACAGCGGAATATTCTCTACTTAACCATTGGTCTAAAACCAATCTAACACTCGTCAGGTCGAATCACCTTAGCCATGATCAAGAGACACAACTACTACCAGCTCCAAGGTTGATCCTGAACCTAATCCAAGTCATACAATAACTGAGGTTCCATTCCCCTAACCATTCTATCTAGATCTATGCAATATTGCTAGATCATACCTTTGCCACATCCACGGAGCTTGATAACTCTTTGTCTCAGCTGCCTTAGCTGTCTAGCTAGCTCATTCAGCTAGCTGAACTGAACCACTTCACTTGAGGTTCCCAACTCTCTTCCAGCTGATCGAGCTGCGAGGTAGCTTTGCCTAGCTCCCCATCCACTCGTCCAACTCCTCATTATACCTGTATGAACTCTCCCCTTAGGTACTTAGTCATTCAACCAACCATCCCCACAAACAAGTACCTTTGGGAAGTCTTCAGCTGCAAAATCAACCTCAAGCAAACATGCTCCAAAAACTAATTAAAATTCATGATAAATCATGATAATTCATAACTAAGAGAATGGTCAAGTCAGATTTCTCAGAACTGGCCTCGATCATACTGATCTCGCCCATGAACAGCCCATATGGCCATAACTGACCACCTCTAAATCAATGAGATAAAGCTAATCTCTCACCATGATAATTCATGATAAATACCCATTAAGAGATATTTGAAGTCGGATCCTAACAATTCCCTCAGGAACTATCAGATCTCCACTTACCTGCCCAACCAAGGCCATGGAGAGATTTCTCTGAACCGGCCACTCCATGGTTCAGTACCTCCACGTCTGATCAACATATAATAGGATTAATATTCCACCAGTTCCTGAGTCAATCAACCAACCACCCCACATGACTCAGAACTGATGAGTCTTCACACATACCTAACCGGCCATGGAACCATGTCCCAATGAACCTGGTCAGTCTTGCTCTTCTTCATGGCTCTCAGCCAAACCTGTACCAACCAAGGTTGATACCCATCATACCATATGATTCCATTACCTCATTGCCCGGCCTGAAGCCATTGGTAATGCAAAACCATAGATCAGGTTCACTCATGAACCACCATGAATCACTAGTTGCTGTATAGCATCTAATTACCATCCCATATGGATGAATTAGTTCAACTATGATCCGCCCTTTCTCCAGGGTCCTGTACCCCTACAATACATCACAATATATGGTCTCCAAGGGCGTGCCACACTTGGCCTCATATGCACCTCAAGAGACACCAACATAAACCACAAAGTAATCATATGTACATGTTACCTTAGACTTGATCTTACTAGATCTTGTGCTTCCTGTATCATGTCTGGCCATGCTCCTCCATTGCACGCCTCTATCAAGTCTTATCATATACCTCCAGTATTGATAAGAACCAATCATGGGTCGCACCCATCATCCATTCCATGGAACTCCATGAAAACAGTTTCTGCACTGCATCCACCTTCAAGGCTGTTCATGCCTTTGAAGTGGAGTCCGGCCTTCTCCATTCTCTTCTAACCATTTGCGTGTGTTACCATGATGTAGAGGAAGCCTAGGGTGTGTTCATCCATGATCAAACACCACCCAAGGGTCGTGCATCACTTCCCACTTCAGTTCCCATGAAACTGCCTTTCTACACACCACTGCCTTCAAGGCTGTCTCCACCATTGGAAGTGCATTCCGGCCCTCCATCTTCTCTCCTGGCTATTTGAATGTGTAGTATGGATGTAGAGGAAGCCCATGGCGTGGCAAACATCAATCAAAACACACCAGAGGGTCGTTCACAACTCCCCTCTTGATTGCAATCAAAACTGCCTCTTTGCTGCCTTCATCCCACTCTTGGGGTTGGATGTTGCCATCCGACTTTCTCTCTGTTTTCTCTGGTTTTTCTTTGTGTTTCAGGAAGAAGAATGAAGCCCTGGCGTGCCTGCAAAGGCACGGACTTGCCTTGTATTTATAGAAAAGGAATGGTCACCTTTCCAAAGGTTGTACCCTTTCGGTATTAATTCTGTCCATTGATTTAATCAATGGTACAGATTGCACCTGTTCGCCCATGGCAGTTACCTGACGTCCATGACATGCCTAACTGCTCCTAGACATGTCACACACAAGCCTAGGCTGGTTGCCCAAGCCCTGGTTCAACCACAAGTGACCACCGGCTCACCGGCACACCCGGGTGGTCCACATGGTCCGACCACTCTCCGGACCTGGCCAACTGCCCAAGACTTGAACACTCAGTCTAGCTGAGTTGAGCTGATCCCCAGCTGACCCAGCTGAGTGAGCTAGTTCATCCAGCTCAGGGAGCTGACACACACTTCAGTGAGCTACACTGAGCTGCACTACACTTCATCTAGCTGGTCGAGCTTGCTCACTGCATCGCCCAGCTGCCATACACTTTGTACAGCTCCTTTATACTTGTCTCCTTCTTGGTTTAGCTATATCTTAGCTTCCTGATGCCTTTAACCTTACTTCCAGGCCATGATACCCTTGTGTTTAGGTCACATGACCTGACTAGTGCGTCTCTTTTGCACCATGGTCGATCCTAATGATCTTATTCAGGATCGGGGACATGACAAGTCTCCCCCACTTAGAATGGATTCGTCCTCGAATCCTGTGGTGCTTACATCCCATATCATGACAAAGGTTCCAACTGAACTCTTTGCTTCCTGCACATCCGCTAAGGTTCATGACCCCAGTCACAACTTACTGGATCAATTCCTTAACTGACCACAGCTTATCCCAGCTGGCCCTATTTCGATCTTAGTCCCTACTAGACTAAACCGCCTCATACTTGACTTCTGTCCATCACCAGACATAGTCATACTTTGATCCTAGTCCATGACTAGATCGTTTTCAGTCCTTAAGAACATACTGCATACTTGAGTCTTAGTAGATTTACCCAATCTCCAAGCTACTCAATGTATCAGTCAAGTCTTAAAGAACTCGATCACATTCCGGTCCTGTCCACTTCGGGACTCCACCGTTTCATTCCAACCATAGGTCAATCTCCGACTTGGTTGTCCTGCGACTCTCGTCCTCACTGGACTTGGTCGACTTCATTCCAACCCTAGGTCAATCTCCGACTTGGTTGTGCGCGACCCTCGTCCTTTACTGGACTTATCGACTTCAGCTCGGCCATCTCGGCAGGAGCCATGCAGTATGGGTTTTTGATATTGGGCCGTCCCTGTTCCAGTTCTATTATGAACGGGTCAGCCTATCAGGGGAATGCCCTGTAGCGCCCGAACACATCCTCGAACTCACTGACCAGCGGTATCCCGTCCGGCCACCAACCCCTACGACCTCCTTAGTGCTGGTTGTGGCCAACTAGGCTCAACAACCCCGCTCAAGCATCCTTTCTGCACGGACTGCTGATAACACTAAGCATCCAAGGCGGATTAATACCTTGGTACTTGATCGGGGGTCCACACCCACTCTCAAACTGCATCCTCTCATGATGACAGTCCAAGGTGGCCCGATTCTTGCCAAGCCAGTCCATGCCTATGATCACCTCGTGATTCTAAGGTGGACTACAATCAGATCCGCAGGCATTACCCTGTCTGTGATCAACAATCAGATCCGCAGGCATTACTCTGTCTGTGATCAATTCCAGGATGTCTCTAACCAGACAATCCCATGTCCCAATCTGAAACAACCCTTTCCGATCAATCCTGGACTCACAAACCTATGTGTAGCTCCAGTATCGGAAAGTACATGTGTTTCCAGACCACCGATCATTAAGTACCTAGATGAGTAAGACATCGGTTTGATCACACATTTGGAAACGTCCCATACCATTCTCCAAAGTGTCACACTTCTGTGAATGTCCATACCATTCACAAGAGTGTTTATAATATACCTCAATCCCCATCATACTAAGCCACTTAACATCATGTTCCAATCCATTCAAATTGATCTAAGGAATCCTACATTGGCTTATACTGAGTCCAAGCGGATCCATCTGATCCCAAGCCACTCGTATACTAGCCATGTAGCGTCTCCCTTAAACCAACTTGAACCTCGCAAATGCTCACTTGTTTGGAACGGCCACCAAGGATAACACTTACCCCAAAGAGTGCTGCACGTTTCTTTCACCTAAGCCACTCTCAGGTTCATGTTACTTCCCTGGTCCAGTCGTCCATAAAAGATCTTGCATTGCATCGATCCGTCCAATCCGTCTATTATTTCCAGATAACTAGATCAACCAACCTTCTGTTCAGGATCTTGCCCTTGGAGAATGCATCTTGGCCAAGCCGGTTCACCTTGGAACTTTCCCGTTCACAAGCATGATACCCTATCTTGCCTCAGCTCCCTCTTGGCTCACCTAGTAAGGTTCCATGGTCGTCTCAGTTTCCAGAAATAATTTCGGTTTGGAACATACTACTTTGAGCAGTGAGTTGAGCTGAAGTTACAACCCAAATCAGAACCTCCACTCATCTGCCTCAAAAGGATCCACACTACCTGAGAAATACTTAGTTCTCATCTGAGCTATGTGCTCCAGCACCCTCAGGTAGTCCACTAACCAAGCTGCCCTAGCTGGTGGATCAATCTAGACCACCTCAGCTACTGGCCAGCTTGATCATTAGCTGCCAAAACAGCTGCCCAATCAACCGGTTAGTCCTCTCATTGTTTGCAACAATTGTTTGGATCAGCCCGGTTCACATCACAAGAGGATTCAACTTCCCCTTCCAGCTGCAGCTCAGCTCTCCCCCACTAGAACCTCAGTAGGGTTGAGCTGACTTACAGTCCTCCAGCTTCATTGTTAACTTCCTCCAGCTGAGTCAACAATAAAACTGGTGGATTAATCACATCAGCATCTACTTGTCCGGATGCATGGGTGAACAACCACAACCCAATGATCCTAGAATCAAGCATGCTCTGATACCAACTTGTAAGACCCGAACCGGCCGGCTAGGCCGCGGTCGATGCCTCACGTCGCTCGGTCCATACCCTGACCGAACCACTCAATTTTTCGATCTTTATCTGTACTTTCGCCTAAGGGTGAAGTCTATCTTAGACCTTAGCTTAAGACTACCTTAGTCATTCCCTAGCTTAGATCCTTTCAACTTATGCACAGCGGAATATTCTCTACTTAACCATTGGTCTAAAACCAATCTAACACTCGTCAGGTCGAATCACCTTAGCCATGATCAGTAGACACAACTACTACCAGCTCCAAGGTTGATCATGAACCTAATCCAAGTCATACAATAACTGAGGTTCCATTCCCCTAACCATTCTATCTAGATCTATGCAATATTGCTAGATCATACCTTTGCCACATCCACGGAGCTTGATAACTCTTTGTCTCAGCTGCCTTAGCTGTCTAGCTAGCTCATTCAGCTAGCTGAACTGAACCACTTCACTTGAGGTTCCCAACTCTCTTCCAGCTGATCGAGCTGCGAGGTAGCTTTGCCTAGCTCCCCATCCACTCGTCCAACTCCTCATTATACCTGTATGAACTCTCCCTTAGGTACTTAGTCATTCAACCAACCATCCCCACAAACCAAGTACCTTTGGGAAGTCTTCAGCTGCAAAATCAACCTCAAGCAAACATGCTCCAAAAACTAATTAAAATTCATGATAAATCATGATAATTCATAACTAAGAGAATGGTCAAGTCAGATTTCTCAGAACTGGCCTCGATCATACTGATCTCGCCCATGAACAGCCCATATGGCCATAACTGACCACCTCTAAATCAATGAGATAAAATAATCTCTCACCATGATAATTCATGATAAATACCCATTAAGAGATATTTGAAGTCGGATCCTAACAATTCCTTCAGGAACTATCAGATCTCCACTTACCTGCCCAACCAAGGCCATGGAGAGATTTCTCTGAACCGGCCACTCCATGGTTCAGTACCCCAACGTCTGATCACATATAATAGGATTAATAATTCCCACCAGTTCCTGAGTCAATCAACCAACCACCCCACATGACTCAGAACTGATGAGTCTTCACACATACCTAACCGGCATGGACCATGTCCCAATGAACCTGGTCAGTCTTGCTCTTCTTCATGGCTCTCAGCCAAACCTGTACAACCCAAGGTTGATACCCATCATCCATATGATTCCATTACCTCATTGCCACGGCCTGAAGCCATTGGTAATGCAAAACCATAGATCAGGTTCACTCATGAACCACCATGAATCACTAGTTGCTGTATAGCATCTAATTACCATCCCATATGGATGAATTAGTTCAACTATGATCCGCCCCTTTCTCCAGGGTCCTGTATCCCTACAATACATCACAATATATGGTCTCCAAGGGCGTGCCACACTTGGCCTCATATGCACCTCAAAGAGACACCAACATAAACCACAAAGTAATCATATGTAATGTTACCTTAGACTTGATCTTACTAGATCTTGTGCTTCCTGTATCATGTCTGGCCATGCTCCTCCATTGCACGCCTCTATCAAGTCTTATCATATACCTCCAGTATTGATAAGAACAATCATGGGTCGCACCCATCATCCATTCCATGGAACTCCATGAAAACAGTTTCTGCACTGCATCCACCTTCAAGGCTGTTCATGCCTTTGAAGTGGAGTCCGGCCTTCTCCATTCTCTTCTACCATTTGCGTGTGTTACCATGATGTAGAGGAAGCCTAGGGTGTGTTCATCCATGATCAAACACCACCCAAGGGTCGTGCATCACTTCCCACTTCAGTTCCCATGAAACTGCCTTTCTACACACCACTGCCTTCAAGGCTGCTCTCCACCATTGGAAGTGCATTCCGCCTCATCTTCTCTCCTGGCTATTTGGAATGTGTAGTAATGGATGTAGAGGAAGCCCATGGCGTGGCAAACATCAATCAAAACACACCAGAGGGTCGTTCACAACTCCCCTCTTGATTGCCATCAAAACTGCCTCTTTGCTGCCTTCATCCCACTCTTGGGGTTGGATGTTGCCATCCGACTTTCTCTCTGTTTTCTCTGGTTTTTCTTTGTGTTTCAGGAAGAAGAATGAAGCCCTGGCGTGCCTGCAAAGGCACGGACTTGCCTTGTATTTATAGAAAAGGAATGGTCACCTTTCCAAAGGTTGCACCCTTTCGGTATCATTTCTGGCCATTGATTTAATCAATGGTCCAGATTGCACCTGTTCGCCATGGCAGTTACCAGACGTCCTTGACATGCCTAACTGCTCCTAGACATGTCACACACAAGCCTAGGCTGGTTGCCCAAGCCCCTGGTTCAACCACAAGTGCCCACCGGCTCACCGGCACACCCGGGTGGTCCACATGGTCCGACCACTGTCCGGACCTGGCCCAACTGCCCAAGACTTGAACACTCAGTCTAGCTGAGTTGAGCTGATCCCCAGCTGACCCAGCTGAGTGAGCTAGTTCATCCAGCTCAGGGAGCTGACACACACTTCAGTGAGCTACACTGAGCTGCACTACACTTCATCTAGCTGGTCGAGCTGCTCACTGCATCGCCCAGCTGCATACACTCTTTGTACAGCTCTTTATACTTGTCTCCTTCTTGGTTTAGCTATATCTTAGCTTCCTGATGCCTTAACCTTACTTCCAGGCTGTACCTTGTGTTTAGGTCACATGACCTGATGGTGCGTCTCCTTGCACCAGGTCGATCCTATGATCATATCCAGGATCGGGGACATGACAATAAGAAGCTTTATTTGGAACCACTAATCAGTGGAGAATAACCAGGAAGTTGAATAAATCTCATAGGTGTTGTGAGCAACAAGATATCCCACCTTCTATCCAGATGATTCCAGATTAGCCTGTTCGGACATATGCCATTATCTTCATGATTCTTATCAAACCAGGATGAGCCAACGATCTAAGAAGCTTTATTTGGAACCACTAATCAGTGGAGAATAACCAGGAATTGAATAAATCTCATAGGAGTTGTGAGTCAGAAGATATCCCACCTTTCTATCCAGATGATGATTCCAGATTAGCCTGTTCGCATATGGCAATATCTTCATGATTCTTATCAAACCAGGATGAACCAATATATAAGAAGCTTTATTGGGAACCACTAATCAGTGGAGAGATAACCAGGAAGTTGAATAAATCTCATAGAGAGTTGTGAGTAAGAAGATATCCCACTTTCTATCCAGATGATTCCAGATTAGCCTGTTCGACATATGGCAATATCTTCATGATTCTTATCAAAACAGGATGAACCAATATCTAAGAAGCTTTATTGGGAACCACTAATCAGTGGAGAATAACCAGGAAGTTGAATAAATCTCATAGGAGTTGTGAGTAAGAAGATATCCCACTTTCTATCCAGATGATTCCAGATTAGCCTGTTCGGACATATGCCATTATCTTCATGATTCTTATCAAACCAGGATGAACCACGATCTAAGAAGCTTTATTTGGAACCACTAATCAGTGGAGAATAACCAGGAAGTTGAATAAATCTCATAGGAGTTGTGAGTAAGAAGATATCCCACTTTCTATCCAGATGATTCCAGATTAGCCTGTTCGGACATATGGCAATATCTTCATGATTCTTATCAAACCAGGATGAACCAATATCTAAGAAGCTTTGATTTGGAACCACTAATCAGTGGAGAATAACCAGGAAGTTGAATAAATCTCATAGGAGTTGAGGAAGAAGATATCCCATTTCTATCCAGATGATTCCAGATTAGCCTGTTCGGACATATGCCATTATCTTCATGATTCTTATCAAACCAGGATGAACCACGATCTAAGAAGCTTTATTTGGAACCACTAATCAGTGGAGAATAACCAGGAAGTTGAATAAATCTCATAGGAGTTGTGAGTAAGAAGATATCCCACTTTCTATCCAGATGATTCCAGATTAGCCTGTTCGGACATATGCCATTATCTTCATGATTCTTATCAAACCAGGATGAACCATGATCTAAGAAGCTTTATTTGGAACCACTAATCAGTGGAGAATAACCAGGAAGTTGAATAAATCTCATAAGTGTTGTGAGCAACAAGATATCCCACCTTCTATCCAGATGATTCCAGATTAGCCTGTTCGGACATATGCCATTATCTTCATGATTCTTATCAAACCAGGATGAACCACGATCTAAGAAGCTTTATTTGGAACCACTAATCAGTGGAGAATAACCAGTAAGTTGAATAAATCTCATAGGAGTTGTGAGTAAGAAGATATCCACATTCTATCCAGATGATTCCAGATTAGCCTGTTCGGACATATGGCAATATCTTCATGATTCTTATCAAACCAGGATGAACCAATATAAGAAGCTTTATTGGAAACCACTAATCAGTGGAGATAACCAGGAAGTTGAATAAATCTCATAGGAGTTGTGATAAGAAGATATCCCACTTTCTATCCAGATGATTCCAGATTAGCATGTTCGGACATATGCCATTATCTTCATGATTCTTATCAAACCAGGATGAACCACGATCTAAGAAGCTTTATTTGGAACCACTAATCAGTGGAGAATAACCAGGAGTTGAATAAATCTCATAGGAGTTGTGAGGAAAGTAGATATCCACTTTCTATCCAGATGATTTCCAGATTAGCCTATTCGGACATATGGCAATATCTTCATGATTCTTATCAAACCAGGATGAACCAATATATAAGAAGCTTGATTGGGAACCACTAATCAGTGGAGAATAACCAGGAAGTTGAATAAAACTCATAGGAGTTGTGAGTAAGAAGATATCCCACTTTCTATCCAGATGATTCCAGATTAGCCTGTTCGGACATATGCCATTATCTTCATGATTCTTATCAAACCAGGATGAACCACGATCTAAGAAGCTTTATTTGGAACCACTAATCAGTGGAGAAACCAGGAAGTTGAATAAATCTCATAGGAGTTGTGAGTAAGAGATATCCCACTTTCTATCCAGATGATTCCAGATTAGCCTGTTCGGACATATGCCATTATCTTCATGATTCTTATCAAACCAGGATGAACCATGATCTAAGAAGCTTTATTTGGAACCACTAATCAGTGGAGAATAACCAGGAAGTTGAATAAATCTCATAAGTGTTGTGAGCAACAAGATATCCCACATTCTATCCAGATGATTACAGATTAGCCTGTTCGGACATGTGCCATTATCTTCATGATTCTTATCAAACCAGGATGAAGCCACGATCTAAGAAGCTTTATTTGGAACCACTAATCAGTGGAGTGTTAAACTGAAGTGTATAATGGTGAGGAAGAGTTCAGAATGGGGTTATGAAGCTAAGGGATCATTTGGGAGAAAGTGGTGTAATAGTAAAATAGTAACATGACACTATTTACTATTACAAGAGTTACTATACACTATTGGAGACTTGCAACTCAAGGAAGGTACAAGGTCGACCATAAGTGAAGTAAGGAGGATGGAGAGCTTAAGGGAAGAATGCATACTGTTACTGACCGTTGGAGGATAAGGTTTTCTTATCCTTAAGCTCAGCCAGACCGAGACAGCCTGTAAAGCAAGGCGCGCCCTTTCACCTTTTGACCAAAGCATGTGTGCAATCTTAGCCAAGTATTGCCTTGACTCCACATGCTTTGAATAGTGTTCTGACCCCCTAGTTTTACTCTTCTCTCTTTATAATACTCTTGTATTGTCGACATTTTGAGATAAGAAATCAGAGACACATTTTTCTTTAAGCTTTTGCAACAAATGGTTACATAATTACTAATCTCTTTACAAAAATCTTTCTCTTCTCTCTCGGATTCTCTCTATTTCTTCTCTATTCTCTCAATACCATTCTTATTCTCTAAAATATTGTATCAGAGAGTTTTGGCTTGGTATTGAGATCTGGGTTCGTGTTTTCAGTTCGATTCAAGTGAAGATTCAAAAGTGTTCTTGGCGGGAAGAAAAACAATGGAGGATAACTACAACAACAACAAGGTGATCTCGGTTCCGGTTGCTCTCAAGGAGGAAGCAACTACTTGCTGTGGTCTAGGCTGGTGAAAACAGCTATTGGAGGGCTAGGGCTTTGGAGTCACATCACGGATGAAGCTCACAAAGCCAGTGGCCAAGGAAGATGAAGATGAGAAGGAAAGGAGAAAGCTTTAGCTGAGTTCAAGCGATGGGTGAAAGATGATCTTATGGTGCTATCCGTGCTTCAGGGATCTCTAGAGCTGCATCTCCTTGAAGCCTACAGCTACTGCGAGACTCCCTAAGCATCTTTGGGAGGTGCTTCAAAAGACTTATGGTAACAAAACCAACTTAAGTCGTGTGTTTGAGTTGAAAGGAGCTATCAATGCTCTAGTTCAAGATGGTGGGAGTTCGCCAAGCACTTGGGGAAGTTCAGAGCTCTTTGGAACGAGCTGGAGGGTTTGAGACCCAACACTACTGATCAAGACACACTCGTCGCGGAGAGAAGGGAGCAAGATCAAGTGTTCGGGCTTATGATGACATTGGATCCGGCCTACAAGGATGTGATAGCACACATCTTGAGGTCTACTTACACTTCCATCCATGGAAGAGGTGTGCGCGCAGCTACAGAAGGAGGAGGGATCTATTGGTCTCTTTGGGGGAAGAAGGATCTTTCCTTGGCGCACAAGGCTGAAGAAGTACAAGCTAACAAGGCTATGTACAAAGGTGGAGATAGAAAGTATGGTGAACGGTTCTCGGGTGATTGTGATCATTGCAAGAAGACAGGACATAGGAAGAGCCAGTGTTGGGTCTTACACCCACACCTCAAACCGGCGAAGTTCACACAAGGTGGGAGATGCACGAGCCAATCTCTCAGCTGAAGCAAATGGAGCTGGTTC
>NW_026617119.1:0-19184 GCF_000801105.2 Raphanus sativus | reverse complement strand
TTCGTGTGATAAAAGTTATCAAGTATTGATCTTTTCAAATCGTGTTGCTTAGATCGCAAGCTTTTTTTTTTTTATCAAAGTTGTTTCCTTTTAAAATTTTTCTGAACAACTTACTTGTTTTGATTGTTTCTTTGTCTCAGGTACCAATGGGGAACGAGTCAGATGAGGAAGCAGAACTTGTAAGGAAGAGTAGACTTCTAAGGGGAGAGATGACCGAGCAGTTACAACAAACTCTAATCACTACCGGGCTGATATGATTCAAATCTAGCATCACGGTGTCTTCGTGATGAGATGAGACAAGAGATGAAAAAAGCTACTGGTCAGGCCATAGTAATGAGTCTAGGAGAGAAAGAAGGGGTCAGAGTCCACAAAATCATCCTGAACCAAGGAGAGACCAAAGAGAACACGCTGGATCACAAGAGACTGACAACTACTATGAGCGCAGCCGGTCTAAACATAGTGGTTCCTCTTCTTCAAAGAGGAGTAGAGGTCAGAGGCGTGATCATGAAGTTAGGAGACCTAAGAAAGAAGAGCTTGGTGGAGTTAAGCTCAAAATACCTCCTTTTCATGGCAAGGTTGACCCGATGCCTACTTGGAGTGGGAGAAGAAGATTGAGATTTGTCTTCAATTGTAAGAACTTAACCAACACTCAAAGAATCCAACTTGCTGCAACTGAATTCTATGACTATGCTCTGAGCTGGGATCAACTGGTTACCATGAGACGACTTAACCAAGAGATCCAGTGGAAACATGGAGTGAGATGAAATCTCTTATGCGCAAGAGGTTCGTGCCGAGCCACTACCAGAGATCTTCACAGAGACTAAGAAAACTCACTCAAGGAGCTAAGACCGTAGAGGAGTACTATCAAGATATGGAGCTGTTGATGTTGAGAGCCAGTATTTCAGAAGATAGAGAAGCTACTATGTCAAGATTCTTGGAGGCTCAACCGAGAAATACAAGATAAGGTGAGATGCAACACTATGTGGAAATAGAAGAGATGTTGCATACGGCTATTCTAGTGGAGCAGCAGCTCAAGAGAAAGGGACATTCACGCGAAGCTATGGACTACTCGGTTCCAAAGTCCTAAGGAAGATAAGTCTAGCTACCAGAAGGAGAGTAAACCTTATCAGAAAGATGACACCAAGCCTAGCAACATCTACAGCAAGGACAAAGAAAAGACATGAGCTACTGGTTCCAAGACTAGATGTCAAGTGCTTTAAGTGTCAAGGGCGTGGGCACTATACCAATGAAACTATAAGAAGACCATGATTCTTCTTGAAACCGGGAATATATGTCTCAAGATGAGAAGATACCCACTGATCATAAGTAGTCTGAAGAAGAGTTGAAGAAGAACGGTCAAGGGAAGGTTGTTAGTGACAAGAAGGCTTTTGAATCTTCAAACTAAAGCAGATGAGATTGAGCAGCGTGAGAACTTGTTCTACACTAGGTGTTTGGTTCAAGGAAAGGTCTGTAGTCTTATCATTGATGGAGGCAGCTGTGTCAACGTAGCTAGCGAGACTATGGTTAAGAAGTTGGGTTTGCAAGTTCAGAAGCATCCAAAACCGTATAGGTTGCAGTGGCTTAATGAGCAGGGCGAGATGAGGGTCTCTGATCAAGTAGTGGTCTCTATAACCATAGGAAGATATGAGGATGAGATCTTATGTGATGTGATACCTATGGAAGCAAGCCATATTCTTCTTAGACGACCATGGCAATCTGATAGACATGTGATACATGATGGCTTTACCAACAAGCACTCTTTTGAATTCAGAGGTAAGAAGACAATGCTGGTGCCATTAACCCCTAAAGAAGTGCAAGAGGATCAGCTCCATCTACAGAAAAAGAAAGAGATTGAACTCAAAACTGATCTCAACAAGCAGCATAACTTCTATGCCAAACAGGGAGATATCAAACGAATTCTCTACTCTCAAAACTCTATTTTGTTGCTTGTGTTTAAAGAATCTTTACTAACAGCCACTGATCACACACCGGACCATCCGAGTGAACTAGTTTCTCTTTTACAGGAATATAAAGATGTGTTTCCAGAAGATAGTTCCAATGGTTTACCTCCAGTTCGTGGAATTGAGCATCAAATAGACTTTGTACCTGGTTCAACACTCCCAAACCGACCTGCCTACAGAACTATTCCAGTGGAGACTAAAGAGTTGCAAAGGCAAGTAGAAGAGTTGATGGAGAAGGGTCATATCCGAGAGAGCTTGAGTCCATGTGCAGTACCAGTGCTTCTTGTGCCTAAGAAAGATGGTAGCTGGCGCATGTGTGTTGATTGTAGAGCAATCAACAAATAACAGTGAAGTATCGACACCCTATCCCTACACTTGATGATATGCTTGATGAATTGCATGGTTCTACCATATTTTCTAAGATAGATCTTAAGAGTGGATATCATCAAATTAGGATGAAAGAGGGAGATGAGTGGAAAACTGCATTCAAAACTAAGCATGGTTTGTATGAGTGGTTAGTCATGCCTTTTGGATTAACCAATGCTCCTAGTACATTCATGAGATTGATGAATCATGTGCTTAGGTCATTCATAGGCATCTTTGTTGTTGTGTACTTTGATGATATCCTAGTCTATAGCAAGAGTCTTGATGATCATATAGAACATCTTAGGGCTGTTTTGAGTGTTTTAAGGAAAGAAAAGCTTTATGCTAATCTAAAGAAGTGCACCTTTTGCACAGATAACTTGGTTTTTCTAGGCTTTATTGTGAGTGCATATGGAGTAAAGGTTGATCCCGAGAAGATCAAAGCCATACAAGAGTGGCCAACTCCAACTACAGTGGGAGAAGTGAGGAGTTTTCATGGGTTAGCAGGTTTCTATAGGCGCTTTGTGAAGGATTTCAGCACTATAGCAGCTCCACATACCGAGATCATCAAGAAGGATGTATGATTCAAGTGGGGAGAAGCACAAGAAACTTCATTCCAAATCCTTAAAGAGAAGCTTACTCACTCCCCTCTTCTTATGCTTCCTGATTTTTCTAAAACCTTTGAAATAGAATGTGATGCCTCAGGAATTGGAATTGGTGCTGTATTGATGCAGGATAAAAGACCCATAGCATACTTCAGTGAGAAGCTTGGAGGAGCAACTCTCAACTATGCAACGTATGACAAGGAATTGTATGCTTTTGTGAGGGCCTTGCAAACATGGCAACATTATCTGTGGCCTAAGGAGTTTGTCATCCACACAGACCATGAATCTCTCAAGTATCTTAAGGGACAGAACAAGATGAGCAAGAGACATGCGAGATGGGTTGAGTTCATAGAAACCTTTCCTTATGTGATCAAATACAAACAAGGTAAGGACAATATAGTGGCTGATGCACTAAATCGGAGGTATGTTCTCTTAATCACTCTTGATGCTAAGCTACTAGGCTTTGAACAACTTAAAGAAATGTATGAAACTGATCCTGAGTTTAAAGATGCATACAAGTCGTGTGAAAAGTTTGCTGCTGGTCATTATTTTAGACAAGATGGATTTCTCTTCTATGATAATCGTTTGTGTGTGCCTAATTGTTCTTTGAGAGATTTGTTTGTTAGGGAAGCACATGGAGGAAGTCTTATGGGACATTTTGGTATTGCCAAGACTCTTAAAGTTTTGCAGGATCATTTCTTTTGGCCTCGCATGAAGAGAGATGTGGAGAAAATCTGTGAGAGATGTGCAGCATGTAAACAAGCTAAGTCCAAATCCAAGCTCACGGTTTGTATACTCCTTTACCCATTCCTTATCATCCTTGGAATGACATCTCTATGGATTTTATTGTTGGGTTGCCTAGGATTAGAACCGGAAAGGATTCAATCTTTGTAGTTGTTGATAGGTTCTCCAAAATGGCTCACTTCATTGCTTGTCACAAAACTGATGATGCATTGCATATTGCTAACTTGTTCTTTAAAGAGATTGTGTGTTTCCATGGCATGCCTAGAACTATAGTATCTGATAGAGACACCAAGTTTCTTAGTTACTTTTGGAAGACACTTTGGTCTAAGTTAGGCACTAAACTGTTGTTCTCTACTACTTGTCACCCACAAACTGATGGTCAAACTGAAGTAGTGAATAGAACATTAGGAACACTCTTGCGTGCATTCATAAAGAAGAACTTGAAATCATGGGAAAACTATTTGCCTCATTGTGAATTTGCATATAATCATGCTGTGCATTCTGCTTCTAATTTTCTCCTTTTGAAATTGTTTATGGGTTCAATCCAACCTCTCCTTTGGATTTTATACCTTTACCTGAGTGTGAAAGGATTAGTATGGATGGCAAAAAGAAGGCAGAGATGGTGAAACAACTCCATGACCAAGCAAGGCGCAACATTGAAAAGAAAACCAAGCAGTATGTTAAACATGCAAATAAGGGCAAACGAGAGATGGTCTTTGAAGTAGGTGACCAAGTATGGGTTCACCTAAGGAAAGAGAGGTTTCCTAATCAAAGGAAGTCCAAGCTCATGCCGAGAATAGATGGACCTTTTGAGGTCACAAAGAAGATCAGCAACAATGCTTACAAGCTGGATCTCCAAGGTAAGTATGATGTGAGTAATAGTTTCACTGTTACTGACTTGATCCCTTTTATTGCAGATGAACCAGATTTGAGGACAAATCCTTTTCAAGAGGGAGGGATGATGTGATCATGGACCAACAACTTGATAAAGATAAAGAAGAGGTGATCAAGGATAAGCAGGATGAAGATGGAGATGCCTTGGCCATTCCCAAAGGTCCCATGACTCGTGCAATGACAAGAAGACTCCATGAAGCTGTTGGGAACATACTTAAGATGTCTTGGAAGCAAGAAGATTGTCTTGGTCGTATCTTTAGCAACCAAGAAACACTTACCACACTTCAAGCTAAACCTTCAAGCTGATCATCATCTAGGCAAGTGGCTTGTGTGTACTCTTTTCCCCTTAGTTGGTTTTGTCCCACTGGGTTTTCCAACTAAGGTTTTTAATGAGGCTATGAGTTCACTTTCATATCACCTAGATGATGTACCTTTGGGCATCTCGGATGCTTTGGACCAACCACATATCTACCTTATGTTATCTTTAGTCTATAGTCTTTATTTCTTATATTATGAGTTGCAAACTCTTTTTAAATTTTAAAACTTAGTCTTTAGTCTTTGTTTGATTACCAAGGGAGCGTGTTCCCTTTAATGATCTAGAGAACTTGAGCCTGTTCAAGTCTTCTCTCTATTTAAACTTGTCGCAAGTTTCTTTCTATGGAATAATCTTTTAATCAAAACCTTTGTTCTCTCTTAAACTTGTTTACGAGTTCTTGAGTGATCTTGTTGGTGTGTAGTATCCAGCAAACCCTAGGTGTCTAAGTTGGTGTGTCATATCCGATCTAGTCATCTAAAAGTGTCAAGGAGTCTTTCCGCGACTCTTTGAATCAACCATCAGTCCACTGCCTTGAAGATCTTGAGTCTTTGCCTCGTTCTTGCAAGGATACAATCTAGGATCTTATTAAGTGGTATCAGAGCACTCTGGATAGGGAAGTTCTCGATCTCTCTTTGATTTTATTTGAACTCTTCGGCTTCTTTTGAATCCATCGTTTGATCTGTGTTCATCTTTGAGTTATTTCACTAGATCTGATCGTTTAAATACCTTTTGTTGTTGTTTGAATCAAATCCTGATAGATCTAGGTATTTTCATCATATTTGATCTTTGATCTATTTCATTTTCGTGTGATAAAAGTTATCAAGTATTGATCTTTTCAAATCGTGTTGCCTTAGATTGCAAGCTTTTTTTTTTTGATCAAAGTTGTTTCCTTTTAAAAATTTTCTTGAACAACTTACTTGTTTTGATTGTTTCTTTGTCTCAGGTACCAATGGGGAACGAGTCAGATGAGGAAGCAGAACTTGTAAGGAAGAGTAGACTTCTAAGGGAGGAGATGACCGAGCAGTTACAACAAACTCTAATCACTACCGTGGCTGATATGATCAAATCTAGCATCACGGGTCTTCGTGATGAGATGAGACAAGATATGAAACAAGCTACTGGTCAGGGCCATAGTAATGAGTCTAGGAGAGAAAGAAGGGGTCAGAGTCCACAAAATCATCCTGAACCAAGGAGAGACCAAAGAGAACACGCTGGATCACAAGAGACTGACAACTACTATGAGCGCAGCCGGTCTGAACATAGTGGTTCCTCTTCTTCTAGAGGGAGTAGACGTCAGAGGCGTGATCATGAAGTTAGGAGACCTAAGAAAGAAGAGCTTGGTGGAGTTAAGCTCAAAATACCTCCTTTTCATGGCAAGGTTGACCCGGATGCCTACTTGGAGTGGGAGAAGAAGATTGAGATTGTCTTCAATTGTAAGAACTATACCAACACTCAAAGAATCCAACTTGCTGCAACTGAATTCTATGACTATGCTCTGAGCTGGTGGGATCAACTGGTTACCATGAGACGACTTAACCAAGAGTATCCAGTGGAAACATGGAGTGAGATGAAATCTCTTATGCGCAAGAGGTTCGTGCCGAGCCACTACCACAGAGATATTCACCAGAGACTAAGAAAACTCACTCAAGGAGCTAAGACCGTAGAGGAGTACTATCAAGATATGGAGCTGTTGATGTTGAGAGCCAGTATTTCAGAAGATAGAGAAGCTACTATGTCAAGATTTCTTGGAGGGCTCAACCGAGAAATACAAGATAAGGTGGAGATGCAACACTATGTGGAAATAGAAGAGATGTTGCATACGGCTATTCTAGTGGAGCAGCAGCTCAAGGGAAAGGGACATTCACGCGGAAGCTATGGGACTAATCGGTTCCAAAGTCCTAAGGAAGATAAGTCTAGCTACCAGAAGGAGAGTAAACCTTATCAGAAAGATGACACCAAGCCTAGCAACATCTACAGCAAGGACAAAGGAAAGACATGAGCTACTGGTTCCAAGACTAGGGATGTCAAGTGCTTTAAGTGTCAAGGGCGTGGGCACTATGCCAATGAATGTACTAATAAGAAGACCATGATTCTTCTTGAAACCGGGGAATATATGTCTCAAGATGAGAAGATCCACACTGATCATAAGCAGTCTGAAGAAGAGTTTGAAGAAGAACCGGTCAAGGGAAGGTTGTTAGTGACAAGAAGGCTTTTGAATCTTCAAACTAAAGCAGATGAGATTGAGCAGCGTGAGAACTTGTTCTACACTAGGTGTTTGGTTCAAGGAAAGGTCTGTAGTCTTATCATTGATGGAGGCAGCTGTGTCAACGTAGCTAGCGAGACTATGGTTAAGAAGTTGGGTTTGCAAGTTCAGAAGCATCCAAAACCGTATAGGCTGCAGTTGCTTAATGAGCAGGGCGAGATGAGGGTCTCTGATCAAGTAGTGGTCTCTATAACCATAGGAAGATATGAGGATGAGATCTTATGTGATGTGATACCTATGGAAGCAAGCCATATTCTTCTCGGACGACCATGGCAATCTGATAGACATGTGATACATGATGGCTTTACCAACAAGCACTCTTTTGAATTCAGAGGTAAGAAGACAGTGCTGGTGCCATTAACCCCTAAAGAATGCAAGAGGATCAGCTCCATCTACAGAAAAAGAAAGAGATTGAACTCAAAACTGATCTCAACAAGCAGCATAACTTCTATGCCAAACAAGGAGATATCAAACGAATTCTCTACTCTCAAAACTCTATTTTGTTGCTTGTGTTTAAAGAATCTTTACTAACAGCCACTGATCACACACCGGACCATCCGAGTGAACTAGTTTCTCTTTTACAGGAATATAAAGATGTGTTTCCAGAAGATAGTTCCAATGGTTTACCTCCAGTTCGTGGAATTGAGCATCAAATAGACTTTGTACCTGGTTCAACACTCCCAAACCGACCTGCCTACAGAACTAATCCAGTGGAGACTAAAGAGTTGCAAAGGCAAGTAGAAGAGTTGATGGAGAAGGGTCATATCCGAGAGAGCTTGAGTCCATGTGCAGTACCAGTGCTTCTTGTGCCTAAGAAAGATGGTAGCTGGCGCATGTGTGTTGATTGTAGAGCAATCAACAACATAACAGTGAATTATCGACACCCTATCCCTAGACTTGATGATATGCTTGATGAATTGCATGGTTCTACCATATTTTCTAAGATAGATCTTAAGAGTGGATATCATCAAATTAGGATGAAAGAGGGAGATGAGTGGAAAACTGCATTCAAAACTAAGCATGGTTTGTATGAGTGGTTAGTCATGCCTTTTGGATTAACCAATGCTCCTAGTACATTCATGAGATTGATGAATCATGTGCTTAGGTCATTCATAGGCATCTTTGTTGTTGTGTACTTTGATGATATCCTAGTCTATAGCAAGAGTCTTGATGATCATATAAAACATCTTAGGGCTGTTTTGAGTGTTTTAAGGAAAGAAAAGCTTTATGCTAATCTAAAGAAGTGCACCTTTTGCACAGATACTTGGATTTTCTAGGCTTTATTGTGAGTGCATATGGAGTAAAGGTTGATCCCGAGAAGATCAAAGCCATACAAGAGTGGCCAACTCCAACTACAGTGGGAGAAGTGAGGAGTTTTCATGGGTTAGCAGGTTTCTATAGACACTTTGTGAAGGATTTCAGCACTATAGCAGCTCCACTGAACGAGATCATCAAGAAGGATGTAGGATTCAAGTGGGGAGAAGCACAAGAAACTTCATTCCAAATCCTTAAAGAGAAGCTTACTCACTCCCCTCTTCTTATGCTTCTTTATTTTTCTAAAACCTCTGAAATAGAATGTGATGCCTCAGGAATTGGAATTGGTGCTGTATTGATGCAGGATAAAAGACCCATAGCATACTTCAGTGAGAAGCTTGGAGGAGCAACTCTCAACTATGCAACGTATGACAAGGAATTGTATGCTTTGGTGAGGGCCTTGCAAACATGGCAACATTATCTGTGGCCTAAGGAGTTTGTCATCCACACAGACCATGAATCTCTCAAGTATCTTAAGGGACAGAACAAGCTGAGCAAGAGACATGCGAGATGGGTTGAGTTCATAGAAACCTTTCCTTATGTGATCAAATACAAACAAGGTAAGGACAATATAGTGGCTGATGCACTATCTCGGAGGTATGTTCTCTTAATCACTCTTGATGCTAAGCTACTAGGCTTTGAACAACTTAAAGAAATGTATGAAACTGATCCTGAGTTTAAAGATGCATACAAGTCGTGTGAAAAGTTTGCTGCTGGTCATTATTTTAGACAAGATGGATTTCTCTTCTATGATAATCGTTTGTGTGTGCCTAATTGTTCTTTGAGAGATTTGTTTGTTAGGGAAGCACATGGAGGAAGTCTTATGGGACATTTTTGGTATTGCCAAGACTCTTAAAGTTTTGCAGGATCATTTCTTTTGGCCTCGCATGAAGAGAGATGTGGAGAAAATCTGTGAGAGATGTGCAACATGTAAACAAGCTAAGTCCAAAGTCCAAGCTCACGGTTTGTATACCCTTTACCCATTCCTTATCATCCTTGTAATGACATCTCTATGGATTTTATTGTTGGGTTGCCTAGGACTAGAAC
Source organism: Raphanus sativus (assembly GCF_000801105.2). Taxonomy (NCBI): domain Eukaryota; kingdom Viridiplantae; phylum Streptophyta; class Magnoliopsida; order Brassicales; family Brassicaceae; genus Raphanus; species Raphanus sativus. The sequence goes on along the minus strand of NW_026617119.1, from coordinate 9,677 downwards.
CAGAAAGGATTCAATCTTTGTAGTTGTTGATAGGTTCTCCAAAATGGCTCACTTCATTGCTTGTCACAAAACTGATGATGCATTGCATATTGCTAACTTGTTCTTTGAAGAGATTGTGCGTTTGCATGGCATGCCTAGAACTATAGTATCTGATAGAGACACCAAGTTTCTTAGTTACTTTTGGAAGACACTTTGGTCTATGTTAGGCACTAAACTGTTGTTCTCTACTACTTGTCACCCACAAACTGATGGTCAAACTGAAGTAGTGAATAGAACTTTAGGAACACTCTTGCGTGCATTCATAAAGAAGAACTTGAAATCATGGGAAAACTATTTGCCTCATTGTGAATTTGCATATAATCATGCTGTGCATTCTGCTTCTAATTTTCTCCTTTTGAAATTGTTTATGGGTTCAATCCCACCTCTCCTTTGGATTTTATACCTTTACCTGAGTGTGAAAGGATTAGTATGGATGGCAAAAAGAAGGCAGAGATGGTGAAACAACTCCATGACCAAGCAAGGCGCAACATTGAAAAGAAAACCAAGCAGTATGTTAAACATGCAAATAAGGGCAAACGAGAGATGGTCTTTGAAGTAGGTGACCAAGTATGGGTTCACCTAAGGAAAGAGAGGTTTCCTAATCAAAGGAAGTCCAAGCTCATGCCGAGAATAGATGGACCTTTTGAGGTCACAAAGAAGATCAGCAACAATGCTTACAAGCTGGATCTCCAAGGTAAGTATGATGTGAGTAATAGTTTCACTGTTACTGACTTGATCCCTTTTATTGCAGATGAACCAGATTTGAGGACAAATCCTTTTCAAGAGGGAGAGGATGATGTGATCACGGACCAACAACTTGATAAAGATAAAGAAGAGGTGATCAAGGATAAGCAGGATGAAGATGGAGATGCCTTGGCCATTCCCAAAGGTCCCATGACTCGTGCAATGACAAGAAGACTCCATGAAGCTGTTGGGAACATACTTAAGATGTCTTGGAAGCAAGAAGATTGTCTTGGTCGTAGCTTGAGCAACCAAGACACACTTACCACACTTCAAGCTGATCATCATCTAGGCAAGTGGCTTGTGTGTACTCTTTTTCCCTTAGTTGGTTTTGTCCCACTGGGTTTTCCAACTAAGGTTTTTAATGAGGCTATGAGTTCACTTTCATATCACCTAGATGATGTATCTTTGGGCATCTCGGATGCTTTGGACCAACCACATATCTACCTTATGTTATCTTTAGTCTATAGTCTTTATTTATTAACTTATGAGTTGCAAACTCTTTTTAAATTTTAAAACTTAGTCTTTGGTCTTTGTTTGATTACCAAGGGAGCGTGTTCCCTTTAATGATCTAGAGAACTTGAGCCTGTTCAAGTCTTCTCTCTATATAAACTTGTCGCAAGTTTCTTTCTATGGAATAATCTTTTAATCAAAACCTTTGTTCTCTCTTAAACTTGTTTACGAGTTCTTGAGTGATCTTGTTGGTGTGTAGTATCCAGCAAACCCTAGGTGTCTAAGTTGGTGTGTCATATCCGATCTAGTCATCTAAAAGTGTCAAGGAGTCTTTCCGCAACTCTTTGAATCAACCATCAGTCCACTGCCTTGACGATCTTGAGTCTTTGCCTCGTTCTTGCAAGGATCTATCCATATCATCCAGAGAATACATCCTAGGATCTTATTATGAAGATAATGGCATATGTCCGAACAGGCTAATCTGGAATCATCTGGGTAGAAGGTGGATATCTTCTTGCTTCAAAACACTTATGAGATTTATTCAACTTCCTGGTTATTCTCCACTGATTAGTGGTTCCAAATAAAGCTTCTTAGATAGTGGTTCATCCTGGTTTGATAAGACTCAAGATATTGCCATATGTCCGAACATGCTAATCTGGAATCATCTGGATAGAAGTGGGATATCTTCTTACTCACAACTCCTATGAGATTTATTCAACTTCCTGGTTATTCTCCACTGATTAGTGGTTCCAAATAAAGCTTCTTAGATCGTGGTTCATCCTGGTTTGATAAGAATCATGAAGATATTGTCATATGTCCGAACAGGCTAATCTGGAATCATCTGGATAGAAAGTGGGATATCTTCTTACTCACAACTCCTATGAGATTTATTCAACTTCCTGGTTATTCTCCACTGATTAGTGGTTCCAAATAAAGCTTCTTAGATCATGTTCATCCTGGTTTGATAAGAATCATGAAGATAATGGCATATGTCCGAACAGGCTAATCTGGAATCATCTGGATAGAAGTGGGATATCTTCTTGCTCAAAACACTTATGAGATTTATTCAACTTCCTGGTTATTCTCCACTGATTAGTGGTTCCAAATAAAGCTTCTTAGATCGTGGTTCATCCTGGTTTGATAAAATCATGAAGATATTGCCATATGTCCGAACAGGCTAATCTGGAATCATCTGGATAGAAAGTGGGATATCTTCTTACTCACAACTCCTATGAGATTTATTCAACTTCCTGGTTATTCTCCACTGATTAGTGGTTCCAAATAAAGCTTCTTAGATCGTGGTTCATCCTGGTTTGATAAGAATCATGAAGATAATGGCATATGTCCGAACAGGCTAATCTGGAATCATCTGGATAGAAGTGGGATATCTTCTTACTCAAAACACTTATGAGATTTATTCAACTTCCTGGTTATTCTCCACTGATTAGTGGTTCCAAATAAAGCTTCTTAGATCGTGGTTCATCCTGGTTTGATAAGAATCATGAAGATATTGCCATATGTCCGAACAGGCTAATCTGGAATCATCTGGATAGAAAGTGGGATATCTTCTTACTCACAACTCCTATGAGATTTATTCAACTTCCTGGTTATTCTCCACTGATTAGTGGTTCCAAATAAAGCTTCTTAGATCGTGGTTCATCCTGGTTTGATAAGAATCATGAAGATAATGGCATATGTCCGAACAGGCTAATCTGGAATCATCTGGATAGAAAGTGGGATATCTTCTTACTCACAACACTTATGAGATTTATTCAACTTCCTGGTTATTCTCCACTGATTAGTGGTTCCAAATAAAGCTTCTTAGATCGTGGTTCATCCTGGTTTGATAAGAATCATGAAGATATTGGCATATGTCCGAACAGGCTAATCTGGAATCATCTGGATAGAAGGTGGGATATCTTCTTACTCACAACTCCTATGAGATTTATTCAACTTCCTGGTTATTCTCCACTGATTAGTGGTTCCAAATAAAGCTTCTTAGATCGTGGTTCATCCTGGTTTGATAAGAATCATGAAGATATTGCCATATGTCCGAACAGGCTAATCTGGAATCATCTGGATAGAAAGTGGGATATCTTCTTACTCACAACTCCTATGAGATTTATTCAACTTCCTGGTTATTCTCCACTGATTAGTGGTTCCAAATAAAGCTTCTTAGATCGTGGTTCATCCTGGTTTGATAAGAATCATGAAGATAATGGCATATGTCCGAACAGGCTAATCTGGAATCATCTGGATAGAAGGTGGGATATCTTCTTGCTCACAACACTTATGAGATTTATTCAACTTCCTGGTTATTCTCCACTGATTAGTGGTTCCAAATAAAGCTTCTTAGATCGTGGTTCATCCTGGTTTGATAAGAATCATGAAGATATTGCCATATGTCCGAACAGGCTAATCTGGAATCATCTGGATAGAAGTGGGATATCTTCTTACTCACAACTCCTATGAGATTTATTCAACTTCCTGGTTATTCTCCACTGATTAGTGGTTCCAAATAAAGCTTCTTAGATCGTGGTTCATCCTGGTTTGATAAGAATCATGAAGATAATGCCATATGTCCGAACAGGCTAATCTGGAATCATCTGGATAGAAGGTGGGATATCTTCTTGCTCACAACACTTATGAGATTTATTCAACTTCCTGGTTATTCTCCACTGATTAGTGGTTCCAAATAAAGCTTCTTAGATCGTGGTTCATCCTGGTTTGATAAGAATCATGAAGATAATGGCATATGTCCGAACAGGCTAATCTGGAATCATCTGGATAGAAGGTGGGATATCTTCTTGCTCACAACACTTATGAGATTTATTCAACTTCCTGGTTATTCTCCACTGATTAGTGGTTCCAAATAAAGCTTCTTAGATCGTGGTTCATCCTGGTTTGATAAGAATCATGAAGATATTGCCATATGTCCGAACAGGCTAATCTGGAATCATCTGGATAGAAAGTGGGATATCTTCTTACTCACAACTCCTATGAGATTTATTCAACTTCCTGGTTATTCTCCACTGATTAGTGGTTCCAAATAAAGCTTCTTAGATCGTGGTTCATCCTGGTTTGATAAGAATCATGAAGATAATGGCATATGTCCGAACAGGCTAATCTGGAATCATCTGGATAGAAAGTGGGATATCTTCTTGCTCACAACACTTATGAGATTTATTCAACTTCCTGGTTATTCTCCACTGATTAGTGGTTCCAAATAAAGCTTCTTAGATCGTGGTTCATCCTGGTTTGATAAGAATCATGAAGATATTGCATATGTCCGAACAGGCTAATCTGGAATCATCTGGATAGAAAGTGGGATATCTTCTTACTCACAACTCCTATGAGATTTATTCAACTTCCTGGTTATTCTCCACTGATTAGTGGTTCCAAATAAAGCTTCTTAGATCGTGGTTCATCCTGGTTTGATAAGAATCATGAAGATAATGCCATATGTCCGAACAGGCTAATCTGGAATCATCTGGATAGAAGTGGGATATCTTCTTGCTCAAACACTTATGAGATTTATTCAACTTCCTGGTTATTCTCCACTGATTAGTGGTTCCAAATAAAGCTTCTTAGATCGTGGTTCATCCTGGTTTGATAAGAATCATGAAGATAATGCCATATGTCCGAACAGGCTAATCTGGAATCATCTGGATAGAAAGTGGGATATCTTCTTACTCACAACTCCTATGAGATTTATTCAACTTCCTGGTTATTCTCCACTGATTAGTGGTTCCAAATAAAGCTTCTTAGATCGTGGTTCATCCTGGTTTGATAAGAATCATGAAGATATGGCATATTCCGAACAGGCTAATCTGGAATCATCTGGATAGAAGGTGGGATATCTTCTTGCTCACAACACTTATGAGATTTATTCAACTTCCTGGTTATTCTCCACTGATTAGTGGTTCCAAATAAAGCTTCTTAGATCGTGGTTCTTAGATATCGCCATATGTCCGATGTCCAGGCTAATCTGGAATCATCTGGATAGAAAGGGATATCTTCTTACTCACACTCCTATGAGATTATTCAACTTCCTGGTTATTCTCCACTGATTAGTGGTTCCAAATAAGCTTCTTAGATCGTGGTTCATCCTGGTTTGATAAGAATCATGAAGATAATGGCATATGTCCGAACAGGCTAATCTGAATCATCTGGATAGAAGGTGGGATATCTTCTTTGCTCACAACACTTATGAGATTTATTCAACTTCCTGGTTATTCTCCACTGATTAGTGGTTCCAAATAAAGCTTCTTAGATCGTGGTTCATCCTGGTTTGATAAGAATCATGAAGATATGCATATGTCCGAACAGGCTAATCTGGAATCATCTGGATAGAAAGTGGGATATCTTCTACTCACAACTCCTTATGAGATTTATTCAACTTCCTGGTTATTCTCCACTGATTAGTGGTTCCAATAAAGCTTCTTAGATCGTGGTTCATCCTGGTTTTGATAAGAATCATGAAGAATTGGCATATGTCCGAACAGGCTAATCTGGAATCATCTGGATAGAAAGTGGGATATCTTCTTACTCACAACACTTATGAGATTTATTCAACTTCCTGGTTATTCTCCACTGATTAGTGGTTCCAAATAAAGCTTCTTAGATCGTGGTTCATCCTGGTTTGATAAGAATCATGAAGATATTGGCATATGTCCGAACAGGCTAATCTGGAATCATCTGGATAGAAAGTGGGATATCTTCTTACTCACAACTCCTATGAGATTATTTCAACTTCCTGGTTATTCTCCACTGATTAGTGGTTCCAAATAAAGCTTCTTAGATCGTGGTTCATCCTGGTTTGATAAGAATCATGAAGATAATGGCATATGTCCGAACAGGCTAATCTGGAATCATCTGGATAGAAGGTGGGATATCTTCTTACTCACAACACTTATGAGATTTATTCAACTTCCTGGTTATTCTCCACTGATTAGTGGTTCCAAATAAAGCTTCTTAGATCGTGGTTCATCCTGGTTTGATAAGAATCATGAAGATATTGCCATATGTCCGAACATGCTAATCTGGAATCATCTGGATAGAAAGTGGGATATCTTTTACTCACAACTCCTATGAGATTTATTCAACTTCCTGGTTATTCTCCACTGATTAGTGGTTCCAAAAAGCTTCTTAGATCGTGGTTCATCCTGTTTTGATAAGAATCATGAAGAATGGCATATGTCCGAACAGGCTAATCTGGAATCATCTGGATAGAAAGTGGGATATCTTCTTGCTCACAACTCCTATGAGATTTATTCAACTTCCTGGTTATTCTCCACTGATTAGTGGTTCCAAATAAAGCTTCTTAGATCGTGGTTCATCCTGGTTTGATAAGAATCATGAAGATAATGGCATATGTCCGAACAGGCTAATCTGGAATCATCTGGATAGAAAGTGGGATATCTTCTTGCTCACAAACTTTATGAGATTTATTCAACTTCCTGGTTATTCTCCACTGATTAGTGGTTCCAAATAAAGCTTCTTAGATCGTGGTTCATCCTGGTTTGATAAGAATCATGAAGATATTGCCATATGTCCGAACAGGCTAATCTGGAATCATCTGGATAGAAAGTGGGATATCTTCTTACTCACAACTCCTATGAGATTTATTCAACTTCCTGGTTATTCTCCACTGATTAGTGGTTCCAAATAAAGCTTCTTAGATCGTGGTTCATCCTGGTTTGATAAGAATCATGAAGAAATTGCATATGTCCGAACAGGCTAATCTGGAATCATCTGGATAGAAGGTGGGATATCTTCTTGCTCACAACACTTATGAGATTTATTCAACTTCCTGGTTATTCTCCACTGATTAGTGGTTCCAAATAAAGCTTCTTAGATCGTGGTTCATCCTGGTTTGATAAGAATCATGAAGATATTGCCATATGTCCGAAAGGCTAATCTGGAATCATCTGGATAGAAAGTGATATCTTCTTACTCACAACTCCTATGAGATTTATTCAACTTCCTGGTTATTCTCCACTGATTAGTGGTTCCAAATAAAGCTTCTTAGATCGTGGTTCATCCTGGTTTGATAAGAATCATGAAGATATTGGCATATGTTCGAACAGGCTAATCTGGAATCATCTGGATAGAAGTGGGATATCTTCTTACTCACAACTCCTAATGAGATTTATTCAACTTCCTGGTTATTCTCCACTGATTAGTGGTTCCCAATCAAGTTCTTATATATTGGTTCATCCTGGTTTGATAAGAATCATGAAGATATTGCCATATGTCCGAACAGGCAATCTGGAATCATCTGGATAGAAAGTGGGATATCTTCTTACTCACAACTCCTATGAGAATTATTCAACTTCCTGGTTATTCTCCACTGATTAGTGGTTCCAAATAAAGCTTCTTAGATCGTGGTTCATCCTGGTTTGATAAGAATCATGAAGATAATGGCATATGTCCGAACAGGCTAATCTGGAATCATCTGGATAGAAGTGGGATATCTTCTTGCTCACAACACCTATGAGATTTATTCAACTTCCTGGTTATTCTCCACTGATTAGTGGTTCCAAATAAAGCTTCTTAGATCGTGGTTCATCCTGGTTTGATAAGAATCATGAAGATATTGCCATATGTCCGAACAGGCTAATCTGGAATCATCTGGATAGAAAGTGGGATATCTTCTTACTCACAACTCCTATGAGATTTATTCAACTTCCTGGTTATTCTCCACTGATTAGTGGTTCCAAATAAAGCTTCTTAGATCGTGGTTCATCCTGGTTTGATAAGAATCATGAAGATAATGGCATATCCGAACAGGCTAATCTGGAATCATCTGGATAGAAGGTGGGATATCTTCTTGCTCACAACACTTATGAGATTTATTCAACTTCCTGGTTATTCTCCACTGATTAGTGGTTCCAAATAAAGCTTCTTAATCGTGGTTCATCCTGGTTTGATAAGAATCATGAAGATATTGCCATATGTCCGAACAGGCTAATCTGGAATCATCTGGATAGAAAGTGGGATATCTTCTTACTCACAACTCCTATGAGATTTATTCAACTTCCTGGTTATTCTCCACTGATTAGTGGTTCCAAATAAAGCTTCTTAGATCGTGGTTCATCCTGGTTTGATAAGAATCATGAAGATAATGACATATGTCCGAACAGGCTAATCTGGAATCATCTGGATAGAAAGTGGGATATATTTCTTACTCACAACTCCTATGAGATTTATTCAACTTCCTGGTTATTCTCCACTGATTAGTGGTTCCCAAATAAAGCTTCTTAGATATTGGTTCATCCTGGTTTGATAAGAATCATGAAGATATTGCCATATGTCCGAACAGGCTAATCTGGAATCATCTGGATAGAAAGTGGGATATCTTCTTACTCACAACTCCTATGAGAATTTATTCAACTTCCTGGTTATTCTCCACTGATTAGTGGTTCCAAATAAGCTTCTTAGATCGTGGTTCATCCTGGTTTGATAAGAATCATGAAGATAATGCCATATGTCCGAACAGGCTAATCTGGAATCATCTGGATAGAAGGTGGGATATCTTCTTGCTCACAACACTTATGAGATTTATTCAACTTCCTGGTTATTCTCCACTGATTAGTGGTTCCAAATAAAGCTTCTTAGATCGTGGTTCATCCTGGTTTGATAAGAATCATGAAGATATTGCCATATGTCCGAACAGGCTAATCTGAATCATCTGGATAGAAAGTGGGATATCTTCTTACTCACAACTCCTATGAGATTTATTCAACTTCCTGGTTATTCTCCACTGAATAGTGGTTCCAAATAAAGCTTCTTAGATCGTGGTTCATCCTGGTTTGATAAGAATCATGAAGATAATGCATATGTCCGAACAGGCTAATCTGGAATCATCTGGATAGAAGGTGGGATATCTTCTTGCTCACAACACTTATGAGATTTATTCAACTTCCTGGTTATTCTCCACTGATTAGTGGTTCCAAATAAAGCTCTTAGATCGTGGTTCATCCTGGTTTGATAAGAATCATGAAGATATTGCATATGTCCGAACAGCTAATCTGGAATCATCTGGATAGAAGTGGATATCTTCTTACTCAAACTCCTATGAGATTTATTCAACTTCCTGGTTATTCTCCACTGATTAGTGGTTCCAAATCAAGCTTCTTACATATTGGTTCATCCTCTGGTTTGATAAGAATCAGGAAGATAATGGCATATGTCCGAACAGGCTAATCTGAATCATCTGGATAGAAGGTGGGATATCTTCTTGCTCACAAAACTCCTAGAATTTTATTCAACTTCCTCGTTATTCTCCACTGATTAGTGGTTTCCAATTAAAGCTTCTTAATCGTGGTTCATCCTGGTTTGATAAGATATCATAAATATATGGCATATGTCGAAACAGGCTAATCTGGAATCTCATCTGGATAGAAGGTGGGATATCTTCTTGCTCAAAACACTTATGAGAT
>NW_026617118.1:0-19187 GCF_000801105.2 Raphanus sativus | reverse complement strand
CAAGAGTGTACTACAATGCCCAGGCTGTGGAGCATCCATCTCAAGCCGTGTTGTTCCTTTGCAGAGTTCCCGGATGATGAACATGTAGCTTTCACAGTAAGCTTGGATGAGTGTTACATCCCAAAGAACTTATGAGGAAGCTGTAGCTATAAGGAGTGGGAGAATCAGTGGCTGATGAGTCTGGAGCTATTGAATTAAAAATGAAACTTGGTATGAGAGTGAGCATACCTAAAGGGAAGAAGGCAGTGACAAGTAAATGGGTGTTCACAAATCAAAATTTCTATCCAGATGGGAGATAGAGAGGCGCAAGGTCCTAGGCTGGTGGCAAGGGGATTTACTCAGACATATGGTGAGGACTATGTGGAGACCTTTGCACCAGTGGCTAAGCTCCACAATACCTATCAGGATTGTATTGTCTCTAGCTGTGAATCTTGAGTGGGATTTGTGGCAAAACTGGATGTGAAGAATGCATTTCTTCAAGGAGACATTGGAAGATGAAGTGTATATGCATCCACCACCAGGTCTTGAACATCTAGTCAAGAAGGGCAATGTGCTGAGGGTAAAGAAAGCTATCTATGGTCTTAAGCAATCTCCAAAGGGCGTGGTACAATAAGCTGAGCACTACACTGAATGGGAGAGGATTCAGGAAGTCAGAGTTGGATCACACTCTCTTTACTTAACCACTCCATCCGGGATTATTGTGTTGCTGGTCTATGTTGATGATATCATCATCACAGGAAGTGATAAGGAAGCATAAAGGCTACAAAGGAGTATCTTAAAGCAAGTTTTGAGATCAAAGACTTGGGAGAAATGAAAGTACTTCCTTGGGATTGAGATATGCAGATCAAAGGAAGGGTTGTTTCTGTCTCAAAGAAGTATGTGATTGATCTCTTGAAAGGAGCTGATGCATATGGGGAAAGACAGCAAAGATGCCAATGGAGGATGGTACAAAGGTTCCACGTGAAGGGGAGATTGAGGATAGCAAGCCATTTCATGATCCTAGCTATACAGAAAGATAGTGGGGAAACTGATCTACCTTACCATCACAAGACCTGATGTGTGCTTTGCGGTGAATCAAGTGAGTCAGCACATGCAAGTTCCTAAGGAGCATCATTGGAGAATGGTGGAAAGGATCTTGATGTATCTGAATGGAACGACTGGTCTTTGGAGTTTGGATGGGATGTAACAAGAGCACTGAGGTTGTAGGCTACTGTGATGCGGATTGGGCTGGAGACCGAGCAGACAGAAGATCAACAACCGGCTATTGTACATTCATTGGAGGTAATCTTGTCACATGGAAGAGCAAGAAGCAGAAGGTGGTGTCTTGTTCTAGTGCTGAGGCTGGAGTATAGAGCTATGCTTAAACTCACTAACGAGCTTGTATGGATCAAGGGGGATTCTGAAGCATTTGGAGATTGAGCAAGCAACTCCAATGGTTATGCACTGTGATAATCAGCAGCCATCCATATAGCCTCTAACTCAGTGTTCCATGAAAGAACCAAACACATTGAGGTGGATTGTCACAAGTGAGGCAGATGATGATACTTGGGTGATTTCTGCCTTGTTTACACTAGGAGTGAGGATCAGTTGGCTGATGTGTTCACAAAGGCAGCAAGCAAAAAAGACAATGGAGTCCATTCATATCAGATGGGGCTCATTGATCTTTCGCCTAAGCACTAGTCTATACACTCTCCTGACCATGTGATCTCTACTCTTTCCTCATTAAGGTTTTGTCCCAATGGGTTTTCTTAATGAGGTTTTAACGAGGGAGATCTCATGGTCCTTCCAAGCTTGACTTGTTTCACATGGTCAAGCTTGAGGGGGAGTGTTGAGATGAAGTGTTAATAAGAGAAGAGAAGAAGTGTTGAGCATATTTGGAGTTGGCACTATTTACAGTAACTTTTAGTTACCACAGTAAATAAGAAGTTACTGTAATAGTGAAAGGTGAGAAGAAGAAGTACCCGGGCAAGTGAGAGAAGATGGCAAGAGCTTTGGACTAAAGAAGAGGCTTTGAATAGTGATCAGACCGTGAGTCTTGTGTGAAGGAAGAGAGGCGCGCATACAGCTTTGGACAGGCTGTAAAGGTCCAAAGCATGTGAGCTCTCTCAGCCATACAATTCAAACCATCCAGCCTTGCCATGTTGACTCCACATGCTTAGTATAGTAAACTGTCTAGGTTCATTTGCGCAATCCTTTGATTCCTCTCTTTCTAATATATTTGTAATCTCAGCTCATTAATAAGATTATATGTATTGAGCTCTCAATAGTGAAATATGATTTCTTTGTTCTTAAACTCTTGGATCTTTGATTCACAAACTCTCTCAATCTCTTAATACTCTTTCTAAACTATAAATGATACTGGTCTCTGGTACATAAACACTTGTAGCCTTTCTGGTGAGGAGAATACCCAATGAACACTGCCTTTGTGCTTCTTGCATCAAGCTTGTTCCTCTGCCCTCCTGGTACCAATACACAAAACATATACATCCAAACACCCGCATGTGATCCAAAGATGGCTTGCTCTTGTTGAGAACTTCATAAGGAGATATGTTCATTGAGAACTCTAGTTGGGGTTCTGTTGATCAGATGACAAGCAGACACCACAGCATCACTCCAGAACCTCTTTGAACACTCATGTGGAACATCATTGATCTAGCCACCTCCATAAGATGTCTGTTCTTCCTTTCAGCAACTCCATTTTGCTGAGGAGTATAAGACAACTGGTCTGATGAATAATCCCTTGGGATAAAAATTGCTTGAAAGCTCCACTTTGTGTACTCTCCACCATTACTGACCTGAGAATCTTCACCTTAGCACTGAAGTGGTTGGTGACATGAGAATGATAATTCTTGAAAGCTTCCAAGACTCTGTCCTTAGACTGGATCAGTGTGACCAAGTGTACTTGGACTTCTCATCAATGAAGGTGACAAAGTACTTGTGATTCTCTCTGGACATACAAGGGTGCAGTCCACACATCAGAGTGAACCCAGGTCAAAAACACTTCTCATAAATCGTGTTAGACCTTGGGAATACTGTCTTGCAATGCTTCCCCAGATGCATGCTTCACACTCATCATTTTTTACACCAACTCCAGGGAAGCATCAGATTGAGTGCTCTAGTGTGCGGATGTCCCAACCTAGCATGCCATATAGTGCTCTCAACCCCAGCAGATGTACTGACCAAGCAACATGAGGAAGATTCAGCTAGTTGTGTCTTTTGGAGATGATACAGCTCCTGATGACTGTGACCTTCTTCCAATAACCTGCCCTGTCTTTAAATCTTGAAACTCAACTTCATCTGGTCTGAAGACAACCTGACAACTCAGATCAACAGTAGCTCTCCTCACAGATAACAGGTTAGAAGTAAACTTAGGCATATATAAGGCAGTTGATTCCCTATCAAACAACCTAAGTTCCCTATCCCTTCTATCTTCACCTTATCACCATTAGCTATCAGAACATTTCCAGTAGCAGGCTGGATATCACTAATCAAGTTCCTATCACTAATCATGTGATGACTAGCTCCTGAATCTATAATGATGGGTTTAGAGTCAGGAGATGATATACCAGCCTTCTGGATGAGATGAGGGATTGAGCAGCTTTGATGAATAGATCAAGGTCTCTTCTGGTTGCTGGGGCATCGGTTTGTTGCGCCAGTCTCACTTCTCCACCATTCTCTCTTAGTGGTGTCACTACTGAGCGCTGAGTACAGGTTCTTCCCTGAATCACTGGATGCTCAAACTCCTTGAGATCAATCCAGCTGATTGACTTCTAAGAACACCAGCTTCTCCTAAGTCTGGTACCTTTCCTTCTCTAAGGGAATAATTTATCAGGTTCTTGTAGGTTGAATCCAGGTGCAGCAGTAAGCTCAGAAACTTGTCCTGCTCATAAACAACTTGAAGACACTCCCATAAACTTCCATAGCCAGTCTGAAGAGTCTCCCACAGGTTCCTGGCGGTTTGAATGTGAGAGTGTGCCTTCAAGATTGGTGTAGACAGAGAGTTGTGTATGATTCCAAGTGTTTGCTGGTCTTCTTGAACCCACTTGTGGTCACGCCTCATGCGTGTGAGCTTGATATCCTCTTGAGTCATCTTCTTTGAAGTTCCAGTCTCCATGATGTGGCTGTCCCAAAGTCCATGACTCCCAAGGTGAATCTGGCCACTCTTGACCATATCAAATAATTAGACCCCTCTAGGGTTACTGAATTAGAAATCTCTGATTTTTCCATCATGAGTAGCTGGATAACATCAAGAACAGCTAGTATCCAGTAGAAAAGACTTCAAAGGAATTATCAGAGTGAGAAAAAGAAATCTAAAGAAGAATTGGATGAACTTTGCTATTTTTGGCAATATCTGGATATGAGAATGAAGAACACACCAAGAACAGTATGAACTTTGCCAAAAATAGAAATAAAAACACAGAGATTTGCGGAAGAAAGAAAGGTTTCAAGAGCTTGAAGCTCTGATACCATGTGAGAATTGATAGATTATGAGAATCAAAGAGAGATAGGTGTCTTAAGAACACTGATGAACAAGAGAGAGAGAGAGAGAGAGAGAGTGAACGAGATTTAAGAGAGAGACAAAGAGAAAATGATTTCATAGATTGATAGTTGTCACACATGGTTACATATAAAGGCTGATAAAATATCTCAGGAAACTATTAAACTAGTGAGACAGAGAAACAACAATAAACAAAGAGGAAGAGTCCAACTGGTGTGGAGCAGGAGTGGCAGTGTGATAGTGACAGCACCTAACGGCTGGAACCACTTGAATCCTTAGCTCTTCACGTGATCAGCTTCTTCCAATGCCTTAGCGAGTTTCCTTAGTCTCTTGTGATCCCATCAACTCGCCACCAAGCTTACTTTGCTTACAAGATAATCTAGGTTGTACGGAACTCCTTGTTATCCAAGTTATCCCAATCTGTTGCTTGACTCACTGCTTCTCAGTTTCCTTTGTTGCCTCTCACTATGTAACCTTCACATCCTTATTCTTACTGCTTCTTATTGCTTCATCTCAACACCAGCAACTCTGTCTTCCACGAGAGAACCAAGCACATTGAAGTTGATTGTCACAAAGTAAGGCAAGCTGTTGAGCAGAAGGTTATACTCCCATGCTACACCAGAAGTGAGGATCAGTTGGCAGATATCTTCACCAAGGCTGCAAGTTCTAAAGTCTGCGAGTCCATCCATTCAAGGCTTGGACTTGTGGATCTTTCATCTCAGTGATCCCCTCTTCATGAAGTGTTCTACTCTTTTTCCTTGATGTGTTTTTGTCCCACTGGGTTTTGCACATCAAGGTTTTAATGAGGGAATGCTTCATGATCTTCCAAGCTTGACTTGTTCCATATGGTCAAGCTTGAGGGGGAGTGTTGAGATGAAGCATCAAGAGTAAAGAGGAAGCAGATCAAGCGTAAGAGAGCAAAGGATGATCATTGCTTGTGAACCAAGTTTATAACCTAGCTTGGAGTACAAGGTGGATAAGTTTAGTAGTTGATTAATGAGAAGGATTAAGTGATGAGGAGAAGTGAAGAAGAAACTCGCCAAGTGAAGTGGTTGGCGCTGAGGAGAAAGGTCACGGGTTGAGTTAAGGAAAGAGTGGTCCTCCCACCCGTTAGGACCAGTCACTTTCACTCTGCTCACTCTGCCCCTCACTGATCATCGACAGATTTGTTTATTGTTCCTTTTGTTTATTACTTTCTTATGCTGTCTTTCCCTTTATATAAACCTTGTATGCTTACCATATTGAATATCAAGAATCATGTTTCACATTCTCTTTGTCTCTCACTCTCGCCACTCTCTTCCATACTTCTAATCTTCATATTCTTTCACTAAGACCAGCTGATGACACTGAGCACGAGCTGAAACCAGCTAAGGGATTCACAGGAGTTTTCACCACAAAGTTGAGAGAAACACTTGTGAGGCTTCGGCTATCTATTTGTGTACTAACTTTTCTTGTTGAGTTGTAACAGGAAACCATGGCTGGAGATGTCAGTGAAAAAAAAAGGAAACAAACTTATGAGTTTGATAAGATCCAAATGGAGGCCATGATGGCTACACTGATGAAAGAAATGGATAAGAGATTTGAAAGAGCTTCCTTTGCTACTGATAATCTTTTTGGTAATGTTTCTCAGGTTCAGAAGGATGCTAAGACCAAAAGGAGAAGCACATATCATGATCAAGAAAGATCACGACCAGGGAGGCTTCTGGACACACCTATCAGGAGGAGCAGGGGACAATCTACACTGTCCAGAGAAGAAACAAAACCTGTCCATAGCCATGATGGTCAGAAGGTGTGGCGTAGAGCTCCTAAGGAGTGGAGTAGTCCAGAAAACATTGCTGAAATGTGTAACGAGATATTCAAGAAATTGGAGAAGGACAAAAGACAGAGCACGCGGCCTTCCTCAAGGGTTTCTGATCCAATGAGTTGCAGCAAGCAGGAGCAGCTCATCCAAACGATGGAAACAAAAAAATCTGAGGTAATAAAAGAAACAGAGACTGAAAATGATATTTCTCTTGTCTCTCCTCAATCTGAACTTGTTATCAGTAGTTCTTGTGATGAACTAACCTGTTTTGAACCGGTGCAACCGAGTAGCTTTGCTTCAGTGTCTCAGGTCTCAGAAGAACACTCACCAGAAACAGAAGAGAAGAGTCTAGCACAAGGTGAAGGAATGAAACAGCTGAGCAGCTTGGAGCTAAGCACAATTCCTAAGTCTTTGTCTTCCAACCTGCAAGAGCACTGTAAGGAAGTTAGTGTCATCAACTTTGTGCCTGACATGTTTGTTAGGGTTAGTTCTGATGATGTAAAACGATTTGGTCTGGAAAATGTGAAAGAATTCTGTGTTTCAAATTCTGTTTTTAAAAACATGATGAAATCTTTTAAAGTGTTTGAACCATATAAATTCCTTGATCAAAAACGTTTGCAGACTGTTAGTGAACTCAATCCTGGTATTATTTTGAGTTTTGATCAGTTAATGGAGCATAAGAAAAGCCTTGATCACCCTGAAAACAGAATTGAACTTGTTTTGCAGCAATCTGATTTCTTTTTCAGAAAACCTTGTGATTGTTTTGCTTGTTTTAAGGATAATGGCTTTGAGCTGAGTTTTTCTAGACATGAACTGATCACTGATGATTTGTTCTCTTCCACACGTGCCTGGAAAGAGTTTATGAATAGGAAATTGCAATAACAAAAATCACTTAGAGCTGAAACCGATTTTATTTGTGATTTTGCTTTGAAACCTGTCCATTCTTGTTCTGAAACAGATAAATCTTGGTTTGTTTTGAGATCATACTTGCAGAATGATGTTGTCTTGAGCTGTGGTGATATATTAGCTTACAACACATTCTTTGAAAGTAAATCAAAACCTGTGAGACATGTGCTAACTGATTCTGAATTTGATCTTGAACTTAAACTTTTATGTTTTGATTCTTATCATGTGAAGAACGTTTTGAAGTTGATATATGGTACCTCATGCCTTGATACCATTCTTGTCTGCAATACTTACTTTGATGAGCATTTTGAAAGTCTGAAACAAGTGCAACATGTTCTCAGAAATAAACTCTTTGTTATTGATCAGATTAAGAACATGTCTTGCACTAATTTTTCTGGATATCTAGCTTCTGTTTTTAGTGTCCAGAATAAACAGGTTCAGTCTCAAAGGAGTGTCAGGAACGAGAGCAGAAAACATCATGCTTATCAACCAGAGATTTTGAAAAGGAAATACTTGAGGAAAATTGTTTCAAAACTCCAAGGAAGTTTATGTCCAAAACTTTTCTTTGATGATGCTTACATGTTTCTTTGCCTGAACCTTTGTCCTGTGTGTAACTTGTTTCCTTTTGATGTAGGAGATACAGATTTGAGGTCAAATCTTTTTAAAGGAGGAGGGGATGATGCAACCCTGATCAGCTATGCAACCTTGGACGAGCTAAGACCAGCTGATGACACTGAGGACGAGCTGAAACCAGCTAAGGAGACTGATGTGGAGCTCAAACCAGCTGAAGTTACTAAGGATGAGCTGAACCAGCTGAGTGACACTACCTTAGAGCTGAGTGAGCTAAGTGACATTAACATGGAGCTGGATGAGCTGAGTAACACTGAAGATAGAGTTGGATTAGCTGCTGGACAACCTGGTCCTTTCTCAAAACAAAAAGAAGTGATTCAGCCCATGAAGAAGGCCATAACAAATTCACCTTGAATTTGTTTCAAGTCAAATTCGACCAGCCCATTTATCAGCCCTTTTCAAGCTCATTCTCATCACAAAATATCAACAAAAGAAGTTCTGGTCGTGGCTTTCCTTGAAGGTTGCAAAGTCAAGTCAAAATTCAACATCTCGGTTCTACAAATTGCCTAGTTTTTAGTTTCAGTCAAATTCTTGTTTTCTACAAAGTCTTTGCCTAGTTTTCTACATTCTTTCTAGTTTTTATCACATTGTAAGACTATATAAAGGGCTGCACGTCCTTAGTAATATTCATTCACCTTTTTGATTAAAAATCTCTCTTATCATTGTGAATCCTTTGTTCATCTTTGAACATCGATCTGCTGAGGAGTTCATTCTCCAATTGCAACTTGTCTTTGATCCTTACCTGAGTTCATTCTCTTGATCAAAGACTCATCTATCCATCAATCATCCATCCGCGAGTTCCCATCCACAAAACCATCTATCATCACCCTTTTTACCATTCCGCAAACACCCATCAAACCATCAAACCATTGATCCAACCTTCAAAGATCAGGGAAGGTGAACCATATTACAACCAGGGTTCTATCAATGATGTTTTGTAAGGATTTAAGTATGAGAAGTAATATAAGAACAAGAACAAGAACAAGAATAAGAACAAGTTGAATATGAGAAAGAGAGAGAGAGAGTTGCTGCGAGAATGAGAAGTGAGATATGAGGAATTATATTTTCCTTAACTTCAAATGGTAACATGTTACAACCTTATAAAGGCAAAGTGAGATCTCGCAAGAGCATGAGAGAAGTAATAAACAATTAGGAGATAGTACAGAAATATTAAACAAAGAAGAGAGATGTCTTGATCTGATCAGGTGCGCACAGCCGGGTGAAAGTGACAGCACCTAACGGTGCATTGGTCTTGATCTTCCTTAATCAGTCTCGTGACTCTTCTCCTCAACGTTCATATCCTCTTTGTCGACATTCTCCTTACTTCTTGGATATTTAAATCTCCTCATAACAAGACTTAGTCATTTACTTGACTTGCAAGACACTCATGGACAATACCTAAACCTTTGATCATCTTGTGCGTGCCTTGTCTTGCTTTCTTACTAGCATTCTCTCATTGCTTCATGCTCAACCTTATACCCCATTATTTGCTTCATGTCAACACTCCCCCTCAAGCTTGACCATATGGAACAAGTCAAGCTTGGAAGGTCATGAAGCATTCCCTCATTAAAACCTTGCAAGGAAAACCCATTGGGACAAAACCTTGCAAGTAAAAGAGTAGAATGCTTCACGGCAGGGGATCATTGACATGTGAGGTCTATGAGTCCAAGCTTTGGATGGATGAACTCACAAACCTTGCTGCTGGCTGCCTTGGTGAAGATGTCAGCTAGTTGATCATCACTCCTTGTGTAGCATGGAAGGATCACTCGCTGCTCTACTGCTTGTCTCACCTTGTGGCAATCCACTTCTATATGCTTGGTTCTTTCATGGAAGACTGAGTTGGAGGCAATGTGTATTGCTTCTTGATTGTCACAATGCATTATCATTGGCGTGTTGATCTCAATACCCAAATCCTTTAGCAGTCCTTTGATCCATATGAGCTCCCTTGTAAGTCTCCTCATGGATCTGTACTCTGCCTCAGCACTTGAGCAGGACACCACCTTTTGCTTCTTGCTTTTCCATGTAACCAAGTTCCCTCCAATGAAGGTACAGTAGCCTGTGGTTGATCTTCTATCAACCCTATCTCCAGCCCAATCCGCATCACAGTAACCCACAACCTCAGTGCTCTTGTTACATGCCATCCAAACTCCCTGTCCTGGTGCTTCCCTTAGATACCTTAGGATTCTTTCCACCATGTTCCAGTGATGCACCTTAGGAGCTCCCATGTGTTGACTCACTTGGTTTACTGCAAAGCATAGGTCTGGTCTGGTGATTGTCAAGTAGATGAGCTTACCAACCATTCTTCTATACTTCTTGACATCTTGGAATGGAGTAGCTTCATACTCCCCTCTCGCAGTACCTTGTAGTCTTCTTCTAATGGAGTTTTAGCTTTTCTACTTCCAAGGTTTCCTGCCTCATTTAAAATGTCAAGTGTGTACTTCCTTTGAGATAAGAAAAGCCCCTCTTTAGATCGGCATATTTCAATCCCAAGGAAGTACTTTAACTCTCCCAAATCCTTAATATCAAAGACATTTTTAAGAAAAGATTTAGTTGAGATGATACCTTCTTTGTTGCTACCAGTGATGATTATATCATCAACATATACCAGTATGACTATGATACCTTCCTTGCTGGTGAGAGTGAAGAGAGAATGGTCTTGTTGAGACTTCACAAAGCCTCTTCCATTCAGTGTTGTGCTTAGCTTGTGGTACCATGCTCTTGGGGATTGTTTTAATCCGTAGATGGCCTTCCTTAGTCTCAGCACATTCCCTGGTTTTACCATCTTTTCAAGACCAGGAGGAGGTCTCATGTACACTTCATCTTCTAGCTCTCCTTGAAGAAAGGCATTCTTCACATCCATTTGCCACAAGTCCCACTCTAAGTTGACGGCAAGTGATAGAAGGATCCTTATGGTATGATGTTTTGCTACTGGTGCAAATGTATCCAAGTAGTCTTCACCATAGACTTGTGTGTAACCTCTTGCCACCAGTCTGGTCTTCTTCCTTTCTGGCTTTCCATTGGCTCCATACTTGATTGTGAAGAGTAGACGGCTTGTCACTGCTTTCTTCCCTTTGGGAAGCTCACTTTCAAAGAATGTTTCATTCTTTTCCATGGCTCCCATCTCATCTCCAACAATGCTCCCCACTCCTCATCTTGCATTGCTTCCTCATATGTCTTTGGAATCCATTCCTGGTCCAATTCAGTGATGAAGGCTTGATGCTCTGCTGGGTAGTGAGCTAGTGAGCATACTGCACTAATGGGATGTGCCACGGCTTCTGCATTGAAGTACACTCTTGTCTTGGTCCAATCTGAAGCTGGTTTCCTGATCCTTGTACTTCTTCTAGGTTGTATCTGTTCAGGTTCTGCTTCAGCTTCAGTGACTCCGGTTGGTGCTATAATCTCATCTTGATCATGAGATACTGAGGTTTCTTGAGGTTGCATTGGTTGTTGCTCAGTACTATCACCCCCTTTAGGATCAAGATGAGTGATCTCAACATCTGTAGCTGCTTCTTCAGTAGCTTGTGTTGGAACCTCACTGACCGGGGCTGGTGATCTAGATAGACTGATGCCAAGCCTCTCCATTACAACTCTAAGGTTACTTGCTCTGTCCGAGGCTGATTGAGATAGATTCTCAAGCTCTTCCCAACTCCTCTCAGCATAATAGCCTTTTGATTCCAGAAACTTAACATCCTTTGACACTAGGACCCTTCTTGTCTCTGGAACATAACACTGGTATCCCTTCTGATGTGTAGAGTAGCCAATAAACATAGCCTTAGTGCTCTTAGGCTCTAGCTTGTTCCTTAGTTCTCCTGGTACAAATACAAAGCAAACGCACCCAAAAACCCTCAAATGATCTATGGAAGGTTTAGTTTTGTTTAGTACCTCATATGGTGTGGAATCAAGGAGGACTCTAGTGGGAGTGCGGTTGATAAGGTAAGTGGCAGTGACAACTGCATCACCCCAAAATCGCTTAGGAACATTTGCATGAAACATAATGCTCCTGGCCACCTCCATTAGATGCCTATTCTTCCTTTCAGCCACGCCATTTTGTTGTGGAGTGTAGGGACAGCTAGTTTGGTGTATGATTCCATGCGTGGCTAAGTGTTGTTTGAAGGCTGTGCTAGTGTATTCACCACCATTATCTGATCTAAGAATTTTAATCTTGACATTGAAATGGTTAGTGATATAGTTTTGAAATTTTTTAAAAGCTTCTAGCACCCTATCTTTAGATTGCAACAGAGTTATCCAAGTGTACTTAGACTTTTCATCTATGAATGTCGCGAAATACTTATGGTGTTCTCTAGATGCACATGGGGCAGTCCACACATCCGAATGAATCAAGTCAAAACAATTATCATAGATAGTCTTGGATTTAGGAAACACATTTCTACAATGTTTTCCTAGAATACAATCTTCACAATCATTTTGAAAATTAACACTAGGCAACAGAATGTTTAAGGCATGAGAATGAGGATGTCCTAATCTAGCATGCCACATTACATCTTTAGGGAAATCAGAAACAGAAACAAATGCAACAGATAAATCAGAAGCTGGTCTTGTGTCCTCAAGCAAGTATAAATCTCCTTTTGTGACACCTTTTCCAAGCAACTTACTTGAATCAATATCCTGAAAATATACACTGTTAGGAGTGAAAGTAACATGACAATTTAAATCATTTGTGACTCTCTTAACAGATAACAGGTTTGAAGCAAAGGTT
This sequence comes from Raphanus sativus, assembly GCF_000801105.2. Classification (NCBI taxonomy): domain Eukaryota; kingdom Viridiplantae; phylum Streptophyta; class Magnoliopsida; order Brassicales; family Brassicaceae; genus Raphanus; species Raphanus sativus. Next base: position 6,635 of record NW_026617118.1, on the reverse strand, counting down.
GGCATATAAAAGGCTTTTGATTCTTTATCAAACAGCTTAAGATCACCAACACCTTTGATTGAAATTTTATCACCATTAGCAATCATCACATTTCCTAAGGCTGGAACTATGTTTTTAATCAGGTTTAAATCACTAATCATTTGATGTGAAGCACCAGAGTCAATTATCAATGGTTTAGCCGATTTTAACAAGTTTAAAACATCACCAGCAGTGTGAGAAGCATTGAGAGAAATTCCAAGAGTTCTAGAGATACCAGATTCTTTTAGGGCCTTGATGAGAGCATCCAAGTCAGACTTCTTGAGGAGTTCATCCAGGTTAGGCCTTGGTGTGTTGTACACTGATGTAGATGCCATGGCGCTTCCACCACCTTGGTTTGGAGTCGCCTGCTCAGCACCATCAGCTGAGAAGTTAGCTCTTGCATCTTGGTACTGTGATCTTGGTTCCTTGAACTTGTTTGGCTTTAGGTGAGGGTGCAGGATCCAGCACTTGTCTTTGAGATGACCCTTCTTCTTGCAGTGGTCACAGATCAAGGATCTCCTGTCCTCTTGCTTGTAGGTTGCTTTGTTAGCTACCACCTCTTCAGCTTGATGCGCCATGTTCAGGTCTCCTTTGTTTCCAAATAAGCTCACTGAACCTTCTTCCTTCTGGATTTGAGCACAAACATCATCTAGATCAGGGAGTTTGTCTGCCCTCAAGATGTGTTTGATAAGAGCTCCATAGGAAGTGTTGAGTGTGAGCAGCATCCCAAAGACCTTATCTTCTTCACGCCTTGCTAGGAGGATGTCAGGATCCATGGTATGAGGTCTTAGTAGCTCCAGCTCGGCCCAAAGGGACCTGAACTTGCCAAAGTGGGGTTGAAACTCCATGTCTCCTTGGTTGAGACTGTTGAGAGCTTTCTTCACTTCAAAGACCCTTGTCAGGTTGGAAACATTCCCATACACCTTGTACAGTGTGTCCCATGTTGACATGAAGAAATAAAAGGAGTGATCTGATGTTAATAAGAGACTATGAGAAGAATGAAGAGGAGAAGTGTTTGGCGCGCCAGTGAAGAGTTTGAATGAGCTCATGAGTGTCTTGCAAGTCAAGGAAAGACTTGGGATTATTTAAAAGGAGAGTTTAAATGGGAAGGATGTCGACAAAGAGGAAGAGAACGTTGAGAGAGTGATCACGGGTTCAACAAGGAAGATCAGAGGCAGTGAACCGTTGTGAAAGGTCACTATCACCCGATCGAACGAGCCTGCCCTGATCTCGACCTCTCTCCTATTTCTTTATTCTTTCTGTACTACCTTCATTTGTTTATTCCCTTTATTGTGTCGATCTTCCTCCTCTTGTTGGTCTTTAAATATCTTGTAACATGTTACCACTTATGATTAAGGAAATATACTTCCTCATATTCTCTCTTCTCATTTGCGCAAACTCACTCACTCTCTCTCTCTCTCGGATCTTCCTCATACTTGTTTCTTTGATACTTCAAATTCTCACCAATCTTACTCTATTAATCCATACAAATTAACATGGTATCAGAGCATCAAAGCTCTTGAAACCTATTTCTCTTCCGCAAATCTACTCTGTTCTTATTTCAAATTCATCTCACAAACTTCTCTCTCCTGTTCTTGGCGACTTGAAGAAAGATGGATGAACACAACAGCAACCACAAACATCTCAACATTCCTGTGACCTTGAAAGGGGTTAATTACCTCTTCTGGGCCAGGATGGTGAAGAGAGCTCTTGGAGGCAAAGGCTTGTGGAAGTATGCAACAACTGAAGCACCCACAAAGCCTACTGTCCAAGAAGAGAAGGGAAAAGAGAAAGAAGAAGCTGATGAAGACAAATGGGGCCAAGAAGACCTCATGGTGCTCTCAGCTCTCCTTAGCTCTCTTGAACCCGCAATCATGGAGTCCTACTCCTACTGTGAGACCACCAAGCAGCTATGGGATACTCTGTACAAAGTGTATGGGAATTTTTCCAACCTGACAAGGGTCTCTGAAGTGAAGAAAGCTCTCAATGGTCTCAACCAAGGGGACATGGAGTTTCAATCACACTTTGGCAAGTTTATATCTCTTTGGGCCGAGCTGGAGCTGCTGAGACCTCACACTGTGGATCCTGACATCCTCCTAGCCAGGCGTGAAGAAGACAAAGTCTTTGGAATGCTTCTCACCCTCAACACATCCTATGGAGCACTAATCAAACACATCTTAAGAGCTGATAAACTCCCTGACTTAGATGATGTTTGTGCACAAATCCAGAAGGAAGAAGGGTCAGTAAGCTTGTTTGGAAGCAAAGGAGACTTAAACATGGCGCATCAAGCTGAGGAGATTGTTGCCAACAAAGCTGCTTACAAGCATGAGGATAGGAAGTCCTTGATCTGTGACCACTGCAAGAAGAAGGGTCATCTCAAAGACAAGTGCTGGATCCTGCACCCTCACCTAAAGCCAAACAAGTTCAAGGAACCAAGATCACAGTACCAGGATGCAAGAGCTAACTTCTCAGCTGATGGTGTTGAACCGGCGACTCCAAACCAAGGTGGTGGAAGCGCCATGGCATCTACATCAGTGTACAACACACCATGGCCTAACCTGGATGAACTCCTCAAGAAGTCTGACTTGGATGCTCTTATCAAGGCCCTAAAAGAATCTGGTATCTCTAGAACTCTTGGTATCTCTCTCAATGCTTCTCACACTGCTGGTGATGTTTTAAGCTTGTTAAAATTGGCTAAACCATTGATAATTGACTCTGGTGCTTCACATCATATGATTAGTGATTTAAACCTGATTAAAAACATAGTTCCAGCCTTAGGAAATGTGATGATAGCTAATGGTGATAAAATCCCAATCAAAGGGTTGGCGATCTTAAGCTATTTGATAAAGAATCAAAAGCCTTTTATATGCCAACCTTTGCTTCAAACCTGTTATCTGTTAAGAGAGTCACAAATGATTTAAATTGTCATGTTACTTTCACTCCTAACAGTGTGTATTTTCAGGATATTGATTCAAGTAAGTTGCTTGGAAAAGGTGTCACAAAAGGAGATTTATATTTGCTTGAGGACACAAGACCAGCATCTGATTTATCTGTTGCATTTGTTTCTGTTTCTGATTTCCCTAAAGATGTAATGTGGCATGCTAGATTAGGACATCCTCATTCTCATGCCTTAAACATTCTGTTGCCTAGTGTTAATTTTCAAAACGATTGTGAAGCTTGTATTCTAGGAAAACATTGTAGAAATGTGTTTCCTAAATCCAAGACTATCTATGATAATTGTTTTGACTTGATTCATTCGGATGTATGGACTGCCCCATGTGCATCTAGAGAACACCATAAGTACTTTGTGACATTCATAGATGAAAAGTCTAAGTACACTTGGATAACTCTGTTGCAATCTAAAGATAGGGTGCTAGAAGCTTTTAAAAACTTTCAAAATTACATCACTAACCATTTCAATGTCAAGATTAAAATTCTTAGGTCAGATAATGGTGGTGAATACACTAGCACAGCTTTCAGAACAACACTTAGCCGCGCATGGGATCATACACCAAACTAGCTGTCCTTACACTCCACAACAAAATGGTGTAGCTGAAAGGAAGAATAGGCATCTAATGGAGGTGGCCAGGAGCATCATGTTTTCATGCAAATGTCCCTAAGAGGTTTTGGGAGATGCAGTTGTCACTGCCACTTACCTGATCAACCGCACTCCCACTAGAGTCCTCCTTGATTCCACACCATATGAGGTACTGAACAAAACTAAACCTTCCATAGATCATTTGAGGTTTTTGGGTGTGTTTGTTTTGTCTTTGTACCAGGAGAACTAAGGAACAAGCTAGAACCTAAGAGCACTAAGGCAATGTTTATTGGCTACTCTACACATCAGAAGGGATATAGTGTTATGTTCCAGAAACAAGAAGGGTCCTAGTGTCAAAGGATGTTAAGTTCCTGGAATCAAAAGGCTACTATGCTGAGAGGAGTTGGGAAGAGCTTGAGAATCTATCTCAATCTGCCTCGGACAGAGCAAGCAACCTTAGAGTGGTGATGGAGAGGCTTGGTATCAGTTTATCTAGATCACCAGCCCCGGTCAGTGAGGTTCCAACACAAGCTACAGAAGAAGCAGCTACAGATGTTGAGATCACTCATCTTGATCCTGAAGGGGGTGATAGTACTGAGCAACAACCAATGCAAACTCAAGAAACCTCAGTATCTCATGATCAAGATGAGATGATTGCACCAACCGAAGTCACTGAAGCTGAAGCAGAACCTGAACAGATACAACCTAGAAGAAGTACAAGGATCAGGAAACCAGCTTCAGAATGGACCAAGACAAGAGTGTACTTCAATGCAGAAGCCGTGGCACATCCCATTAGTGCAGTATGCTCACTAGCTCACTACCCAGCAGAGCATCAAGCCTTCATCACTGAAGTGGATCAAGAATGGATTCCAAAGACATATGAGGAAGCCATGCAAGATGAGGAGTGGGGAGCATCTGTTGGAGATGAGATGGGAGCTATGGGAAAGAATGGAACATACTTTGAAAGTGAGCTTCCCAAAGGAGAAAGCAGTGACAAGCCGGCTTCTCTTCACAATCAAGTATGGAGCCAATGGAAAGCCAGAGAGGAAGAAAACCAGACTGGTGGCAAGAGGCTACACTCAAGTTTATGGTGAAGATTACTTGGATACATTTGCACCAGTGGCAAAACTGCACACCATAAGAATCTTCTCTCACTTGCGGTCAACTTGGAGTGGGACTTGTGGCAAATGGATGTGAAGAATGCATTTCTTCAAGGAGAATTAGATGATGAAGTATACATGAGACCTCCTCCTGGCCTTGAAGACATGGTGAAACCAGGAAATGTGCTTAGACTCAGGAAGGCCATCTACGGATTGAAACAATCTCCAAGAGCATGGTACCACAAGCTAAGCTCAACATTGAATGGAGAGGCTTTGTGAAATCACAAGCAGACCATTCTCTCTTCACGCTCACCAGCAAGGAAGGTATCATAGTCATTCTGGTATATGTTGATGACATAATCATCACTGGTAGCAACAAGGAAGGTATCATCTCAACTAAATCTTTTTCAAATCTACTTTTGATATAAGGATTTGGGAGAGTTAAGGTACTTCCTTGGGATGAATTTTGCCGCTCTAAAGAGGGCTGTTCATATCTCAAAGGAAGTACACACTTGATATCTTGAATGAGGCAGGAACCATTGAAGTAAACAGGCCAAAACACCATTGGAAGAAGGCTACAAGGTGCTGCGAGAGGGGGAGTATGAAGCTACTCCATTCAAAGATGTCAAGAAGTATAGAAGAATGGTGGGCAAGCTTATCTATCTAACCATTACCAGCCTGATGTGTGCTTTGCTGTGAACCAAGTAAGCCAGCACATGGGATCTCCTAAGGTTCATCACTGGAACATGGTGGAAAGGATCTTAAGATACTTGAGAGAGGCGCCTGGTCAAGGAGTATGGATGGCATGTAACAAGAACACTGAAGTGGTTGGGTACTGTGATGCTGATTGGGCTGGAGATAGAGTTGATAGAAGATCAACTACAGGCTATTGCACCTTCATTGGAGGGAATCTGGTCACATGGAAGAGCAAGAAGCAGAAGGTGGTATCATGCTCAAGTGCTGAGGCAGAGTATAGATCAATGAGAAAGCTTACAGTGAGCTTATATGGATCAAGGGACTGCTAAAAGACTTGGGGATCGAGATCAACACACCAATGACTATGCATTGTGACAACCAGGCTGCAATACACATTGCATCCAACTCAGTCTTCCATGAGAGACAAGCCATATAGAAGTAGACTCACAAGGTGAGACAAGCAGTGGAGCAGCAAGTGATTCTTCCATGCTACACAAGAAGTGAAGACCAGCTAGCTGATATCTTCACAAAGGCAGCAAGTACTAAGGTGTGTGAGTCCATCCATCCGAGGATGGGACTCATAGATATCTCATGTCACTGATCTCTCCTCCATGAAGTGATCTACTCTTTTTCCTTGGCTTGGATTTTATCCCACTGGGTTTTGCCTAGCTAAGGTTTTAATGAGGGATTGCTTCATGGCTTCCAAGCTTGGACTTGTTTCATATGGTCAAGCTTGAGGGGGAGTGTGACATGAAGAAATAAAAGGAGGTGATCTGATGTTACAAGAGGACTATGAGAAGAATGAAGAGAGGAGAAGTGTTTTGGCGCGCCAGTGAAGCAGTTTGAATGAGCTCATGAGTGTCTTGCAAGTCAAGGAAAGACTTGGGTATTTTAAAAGGAGAGTTTAATGGGAGGATGTCGACAAAGAGGAAGAGAACGTTGAGAGAGTGATCACGGGTTCCCACAAGGAAGATCAGTGCAGTGAACCGTTGTGAAAGGTCATTTCACCCGACTGAACGAGCCTGCCCCTGATCTCGACTCTCTCCTATTTCTTTATTTCTTTCTGTACCTACCTTCATTTGTTTATTCCTTTATTGTGTCGATCTTCCTCCTCTTGTTGGTCTTAAATATCTTGTAAATTTCCACTTATGATTTAGGAAATATACTTCCTCATATTCTCTCTTCTCATTTGCGCAAACTCACTCACTCTTCTCTCTCTCTCGGATCTTCCTCATACTTTGTTTCTTTGATACTTCAAATTCTCACCAATCTTACTCTATTAA
>NW_026617117.1:0-19188 GCF_000801105.2 Raphanus sativus | reverse complement strand
CTTGTTCTAGTGCAGAGGCTGAGTACAGAGCTATGCTAAAGCTCACAAACGAGTTGGTGTGGATCAAAGGTATCTTAAAACACTTGGAGATCATACAAGCTACACCAATGACCATGCATTGTGATAACCAAGCAGCTATTCACATTGCATCCAACTAGTCTTCCATGAGAGAACAAGCACATTGAGTTGATTGTCACAAAGTGAGGCAGATGATGGGTCTAGGAGTGATCTTGCCGTGTGTACACTAGAAGTGAGGATCAGTTAGCTGATGTGTTACTAAGGCAGCGAGGCAGAAGACTATGAAGTCCATCCATAACAGGTTGGGACTCATTGATCTAAGCAAGAGCAGCTAGTCCCCTTAGTCATGAGTTCTTCACTCTTTTTCCCTTATCAAAGTTTTGTCCCAATGGGTTTTCTTTGATGAGGTTTTTAATGAGGAAGAGCTCATGGCTATCCCAAGCTTGACTTGTTTCCACATGGTCAGCTTGAGGGGGAGTGTTGAGATGAGCTTGAGATAATGAGTATGATTATCATGGAAGGAGAGAAGAAGAAATGTAACTTGGAAAAGTTACCACACAGTAAAAATATTGTTACTGTGTGGGTAAAAGTAAAATGGAGTGTGCAGAGTGAATAGTGAGCAAGGAGGTAAAGCCTTGAAGTGAACTAGAGGTTAGAAGAAAGCAGCAAGCATCTGACCGTTTATGGATAGGGGAGAGGCGCGCCAAGGGCTGGAGACAGGCTGTAAGGCAGAGAGCATCTGGTCTAAGATGCTCTTGGCATCAAGCGTGTGTGAGCTCTCAGCAAAGTGATTCAAAACCAGTCTCTCCCACCTTTTTGACTACTACATGCTCCTAATAGTAATTTAGGATGTCGAAACCCTTGTTCTCTCTATCCCTATATATAATTACCTCAGCTCATTAATAAAGATTAGACAGTTCTTGACATATTTTCCTCTTAAGTCTCTTTCAATGATTCTCCATTAGTCTCTCTTAATCTCTTCTTATTCTCACTTAATCTCTTAAATCTATTCTCTACTTTAAGCTCAGATTACTCTAAACTCCTAAATAATAAAGATATCCCACTTCCTTATCCAGATGATTCAAGATTAGCCTGTTCGGACATATGGCAATATCTTCATGATTATTATCAAACAGGATGAACCATGATCTAAGAATCTTTATTTAGAACCAAATCAGTGGAGAATAACCAGGAAGTTGAATAAATCTCATAAGTGTTGTGACCAAGAAGATATCCACCTTTTATCCAGATGATTCCAGATTAGCCTTTTCGGACATATGCATTATCTTCATGATTCTTATCAAACCAAGATGAACCACAATATAAAGAAGATTTTATTTGGAACCATTAATCAGTGGAGAATAACCAGGATGTTGAATAAATTTCATAAGTGTTGTGAGTAAGAAGATATCCCACTTCTATCCAGATGATTCTAGATTAGACTGTTCGGACATATGCCATTATCTTCATGATTCTTATCAAACAAGGATGAACAATATATAAGAAGCCTGATTGGGAACCACTAAATCAGTGGATAATAAACAGGAAGTTGAATAAATCTCATAGGAGTTGTGAGTAAGAAGATTTCTCACTTTCTATCCAGGTGATTCCAGATTTAGCATGTTCGGACATATGGCAAATATCTTCATGATTCTTATCAAACCAGGATGACCACGATCTAAGAAGCTTTATTTGGAACCACTAATCAGCGGAGAAATAACCAGGAAGTTGAAAAACATCTCATAAGTGTTGTGAGCAACAAGATATCCCACCTTCTATCCAGATGATCCAGATTAGCCTGCTCGGACATATGCCATTATCTTCATGATTCTTATCAAACCAGGATGAACCACGATCTAAGAAGCTTTATTTGGAACCACTAATCAGTGGAGAATAAACAGGAAGTTGAATAAATCTCATAAGTGTTGTGAGCAAGAAGATATCCCACCTTCTATCCAGATGATTCCAGATTTAGCATGTTCGGACATATGCCATTATCTTCATGATTCTTATCAAACCAGGATGAACCACGATCTAAGAAGCTTTATTTAGAACCACTAATCAGTGGAGAATAACCAGGAAGTTGAATAAATCTCATAGGAGTTGTGATTAAGAAGATATCCCACTTTCTATCCAGATGATTCCAGATTAGCCTATTCGGACATATGGCAATATCTTCATGATTCTTATCAAACCAGGATGAACCACGATCTAAGAAGCTTTATTTGGAACACCTATTTAGTGGAGAATAACCAGGAAGTTAAATAAATCTCATAGGAGTTGTGAGTAAGAAGATATCCCACTTTCTATCCAGATGATTCCAGATTAGCCTGTTCGGACATATGTCAATAGCTTCATGATTCTTATCAAACCAGGATGAACCACGATCTAAGAAGCTTTATTTGGAACCACTAATCAGTGGAGAATAACCAGGAAGTTGAATAAATCTAATAAGTGTTGTGAGCAAGAAGATATCCCACCCTCAATCCAGATGATTCCAGATTAGCCTGTTCGGACATATGCCATTGTCTTCATGATTCTTATCAAACCAGGATGAACCACGATCTAAGAAGCTTTATTTGGAACCACTATTCAGTGGAGAATAACCAGGAAGTTAAATAAATCTCATAGGAGTTGTGAGTAAGAAGATATCCCACTTTCTATCCAGATGATTCCAGATTAGCCTGTTCGGACATATGGCAATATCTTCATGATTTTTTTTTTTATTATTAAACCAGGATGAACCATGATCTAAGATCTTTATTTGGAACCACTAAGCAGTGGAGAGTAACCAGGAAGTTGAATAAATCTCATAAGTGTTGTGACCAAAGAAGATATCCAACCCTTTTATCCAGATGATTCCAGATTAGCCTGTTCGGACATATGCCTATATCTTCAAGATTCTTATCAAAACCAAGAAGAACCACAATCTAAGAAGCTTTATTTAGAACCACTAATCAGTGGAGAATAACCAGGATGTTGAATAAATCTCATAAGTGTTGTGAGTAAGAAGATATCCCACCTTCTATCCAGATGATTCAGATTAGCTTGTTCGGACATATGCCATTATCTTCATGATTCTTATCAAACCAGGATGAACCAATATATTAAGAAGCCTGATTGGGAACCACTAAATCAGTGGATAATAACCAGGAAGTTGAATAAATCTCATAGGAGTTGTGAGTAAGAAGATTTCTCACTTTCTATCCAGGTGATTCCAGATTAGCATGTTCGGACATATGCCATTATCTTCATGATTGTTATCAAACCAGGATGAACCAATATATAAGAAGCCTGATTGGGAACCACTAAATCAGTGGATAATAACCAGGAAGTTAAATAAATCTCATAGGAGTTGTGAGTAAGAAGATATCCCACTTTCTATCCAGATGATTCCAGATTAGCCTATTCGGACATATGGCAATATCTTCATGATTCTTATCAAACCAGGATGAACCACGATCTAAGAAGCTTTATTTGGAACACCTATTTAGTGGAGAATAACCAGGAAGTTAAATAAATCTCATAGGAGTTGTGAGTAAGAAAATATCCCACTTTCTATCCAGATGATTCCAGATTAGCCTGTTCGGACATATGGCAATAGCTTCATGATTCTTATCAAACCAGGATGAACCACGATCTAAGAAGCTTTATTTGGAACCACTAATCAGTGGAGAATAACCAGGAAGTTGAATAAATCTAATAAGTGTTGTGAGCAGGAAGATATCCCACCCTCATCCAGATGATTCCAGATTAGCCTGTTCGGACATATGTCATTATCTTCATGATTCTTATCAAACCAGGATGAACCACGATCTAAGAAGCTTGATTGGGAACCATTTCAGTGGAGAATAACCAGGAAGTTGAATAAATCTCATAGGAGTTTGTGAGTAAGAAGATATCCCACTTTCTATCCAGATGATTCCAGATTAGCCTGTTCGGACATATGGCAATATCTTCATGATTCTTATCAAACCAAGATGAACCACAATCTAAGAAGCTTTATTTGGAACCACTAATCAGTGGAGAATAACCAGGATGTTGAATAAATCTCATAAGTTTTGTGAGTAAGAAGATATCCCACCTTCTATCCAGATGATTCCAGATTAGCCTGTTCGAACATATGTCATTATCTGCATGATTCTTATCAAACTAGGATGAACAATATATAAGAAGCCTGATTGGGAACCACTAAATCAGTGGATAATAACCAGGAAGTTGAATAATCTCATAGGAGTTGTGAGTAAGAAGATTTCCCACTTTCTATCCAGGTGATTCCAGATTAGCCTATTCGGACATATGGCAATATCTTCATGATTATTATCAAACCAGGATGAACCACGATCTAAGAAGATTTATTTGAACCACTATTTAGTGGAGAATAACCAGGAAGTTAAATAAATCTCATAGGAGTTGTGAGTAAGAAGATATCCCACTTTCTATCCAGATGATTCCAGATTAGCCTGTTCGGACATATGGCAATAGCTTCATGATTCTTATCAAACCAGGATGAACCACGATCTAAGAAGCTTTATTTGGAACCACTAATCAGTGTATAATAACCAGGAAGTTGAATAATCTCATAAGTGTTGTGAGCAAGAAGATATCCCACCCTCTATCCAGATGATTCCAGATTAGCCTGTTCGGACATATGCCATTATCTTCATGATTCTTATCAAACCAGGATGAACCACGATCGAAGAATCTTTATTTGGAACCGCTAATCAGTGGATAATAACCAGGAAGTTGAATAAATCTCACAAGTGTTGTGACCAAGAAGATATCCCACCTTTTATCCAGATGATTCCAGATTAGCATGTTCGGACATATGCCATTATCTTCATGATTCTTATCAAACCAGGATGAACCACAATCTAAGAAGCTTTATTTGGAACCACTAATCAGTGGAGAATAACCAGGAAGTTGAATAAATCTCATAGGAGTTGTGAGTAAGAAGATATCCCACTTTCTATCCAGATGATTCCAGATTAGCATGTTCGAACATATGCAATTATCTTCATGATTCTTATCAAACCAGGATGAACCACGATCTAAGAAGCTTTATTTGGAACCACTATTCAGTGGAGAATAACCAGAAAGTTAAATAAATCTCATAGGAGTTGTGAGTAAGAAGATATCCCACTTTCTATCCACATGATTCCAGATTAGCATGTTCGGACATATGGCAATATCTTCATGATTCTTATCAAACCAGGATGAACCACGATCTAAGAAGCTTTATTTTGAACCACTAATCAGTGGAGAATAACCAGGATGTTGAATAAATCTCATAAGTGTTGTGAGTAAGAAGATATCCCACCTTCTATCCAGATGATTCCAGATTAGCCTGTTCATACATATGCCATTATCTTCATGATTCTTATCAAACCAGGATGAACCAATATATAAGACGCTTGTTTGGGAACCACTAATCAGTGGAGAATAACCAGGAAGTTAAATAAATCTCATAGGAGTTGTGAGTAAGAAGATATCCCACTTTCTATCTAGATGATTCCATATTAGCCTGTTCGGACATATGGCAATATCTTCACGATTATTATCAAACCAGGATGAATCCAATCTAAGAATCTTTATTTGGAACCACTAATCAGTGGAGAATAACCAGGAAGTTGAATAAATCTCATAAGTGTTGTGACCAAGAAGATATCCCTCGTTTATCCAGATGATTCCAGATTAGCCTAATCGGACATATGCCATTATCTTCATGATTCTTATCAAAACCAGGATGAACCACGATCTAAGAAGCTTTATTTGGAACCAATAATCAGTGGAGAATAACCAGGAAGTTGAATAAATCTCATAGGAGTTGTGAGTAAGAAGATATCCCACTTTCTATCCAGATGATTCCAGATTAGCCTGTTCGAACATATGCCATTATCTTCATGATTCTTATCAAACCAGGATGAACCACGATCCAAGAAGCTTTATTTGGAACCAATATTCAGTGGAGAATAACCAGGAAGTTAAATAAATCTCATAGGAGTTGTGAGTAAGAAGATATCCCACTTTCGATCCAGATGATTCCAGATTAGCCTGTTCAGACATATGGCAATAACTTCATGATTCTTATCAAACCAGGATGAACCACGATCTAAGAAGCTTTATTTGGAACCACTAATCAGTGGAGAATAACCAGGAAGTTGAATAAATCTCATAATTGTTGTGAGCAAGAAGATATCCCACCCTCTATCCAGATGATTCCAGATTAGCCTGTTCGGACATATGCCATTATCTTCATGATTCTTATCAAACCAGGATTAACCACGATCTAAGAAGTTTTATTTGGAACCACTAATTCAGTGGAGAATAACCAGGAAGTTAAATAAATCTAATAGGAGTTGTGAGTAAGAAGATATCCCACTTTCTATCCAGATGATTCCAGATTAGCCTGTTCGGACATATGACAATATCTTCATGATTCTTATCAAACCAGGATGAACCATGATCTAAGAAGCTTTATTTAGAACCACTAATCAGTGGAGAATAACCAGAAAGTTGAATAAATCTCATAAGTGTTGTGACCAAGAAGATATCCCACTTTTATCCAGATGATTCCAGATTAGCCTGTTCGTACATATGCCATTATCTTCATGATTCTTATCAAACCAAGATGAACCACAATCTAAGAAGATTTATTTGGAACCATTAATCAGTGGAGAATAACCAGGATGTTGAATAAATCTCATAAGTATTGTGAGTAAGAAGATATCCCACCTTCTATCCAGATGATTCCAGATTAGACTGTTCGGACATATGCCATTATCTTCATGATTCTTGTCAAACCAGGATGAACAAATATATAAGAAGCCTGATTGGGAACCACTAATCAGTGGATAATAACCAGGAAGTTGAATAAAATCTCATAGGAGTTGTGAGTAAGAAGATTTCCTCACTTTCTATCCAGATGATTCTAGATTAGCATGTTCGGACATATGGCAATATCTTCATGATTCTTATCAAACCAGGATGAACCACGATCTAAGTAACATTTTAGAGTTTAGAAAGAGTATTAAGAGATTGAGAGAGTTTGTGAATCAAAGATCTAAGAGTTTAAGAACAAAGAAATCATCTTTCACTATTTGAGAGCTCATACATCATAATCTTATTAATGAGCTGAGATTACAAATATATAGAAGAGAGGAATCAGAGGTTTGCGCAAAATGAACCTAGACAGTTTACTATACTAAGCATGTGGAGTCAACATAGCAAGGCTGGATGGTTTGAATTGTATGGCTGAGAGAGCTCACATGCTTTGGACCTTTACAGCCTGTCCAAAGCTGTATGTGCGCCTCTCTTCCTTCACACAAGACTCAACGGTCTGATCACTATTCAAAGCCTCTCCTTTAGTCCAAAGCTCTTGCCATCTCTTCTCACTTGCCCGGGTAACTTCTTTTCACCTTTCACTATTACAGTAACTTCTTATTTACTGTGGTAACTAAAAGTTACTGTAATAGTGCCAACTCCAAATATGCTCAACACTTCTTCTCTTCTCTTATTATCACTTCATCTCAACACTCCCCCTCAAGCTTGACCATGTGAAACAAGTCAAGCTTGGAAGGACCATGAGATCTCCCTCGTTAAAACCTCATTAAGGAAAACCCATTGGGACAAAACCTTAATGAGGAAAGAGTAGAGATCACATGATCAGGAGAGTGTATAGACTAGTGCTTAGGCGAAAGATCAATGAGCCCCAATCTGATATGAATGGACTCCATTGTCTTTTGCCTTGCTGCCTTTGTGAACACATCAGCCAACTGATCCTCACTCCTAGTGTAACAAGGCAGAATAACCCCAAGTATCATCATCTGCCTCACCTTGTGACAATCCACCTCAATGTGTTTGGTTCTTCATGGAACACTGAGTTAGAGGCTATATGGATGGCTGCTTGATTATCACAGTGCATAACCATTGGAGTTGCTTGCTCAATCTCCAAATGCTTCAGAATCCCTTGATCCATACTAGCTCGTTAGTGAGCTTAAGCATAGCTCTATACTCAGCCTCAGCACTAGAACAAGACACCACCTTCTGCTTCTTGCTCTTCCATGTGACAAGATTACCTCCACTGAATGTACAATAACCGGTTGTTGATCTTCTGTCTGCTCGGTCTCCAGCCCAATCCGCATCACAGTAGCCTACAACCTCAGTGCTCTTGTTACATCCCATCCAAACTCCAAGACCAGTCGTTCCATTCAGATACATCAAGATCCTTTCCACCATTCTCCAATGATGCTCCTTAGGAACTTGCATGTGCTGACTCACTTGATTCACCGCAAAGCACACATCAGGTCTTGTGATGGTAAGGTAGATCAGTTTCCCCACTATCTTTCTGTATAGCTTAGGATCATGAAATGGCTTGCTATCCTCAATCTCCCCCTCACGTGGAACCTTGTAACCATCCTCCATTGGCATCTTTGCTGTCTTTCCCCCATATGCATCAGCTCCTTTCAAGAGATCAATCACATACTTCCTTTGAGACAGAAACAACCCTTCCTTTGATCTGCATATCTCAATCCCAAGGAAGTACTTCATTTCTCCCAAGTCTTTGATCTCAAAACTTGCTTTAAGATACTCCTTTGTAGCCTTGATGCCTTCCTTATCACTTCCTGTGATGATGATATCATCAACATAGACAAGCAACACAATAATGCCGGATGGGGTGGTTAAGGTAAAGAGAGTGTGATCCAACTCTGACTTCCTGAATCCTCTCCCATTCAGTGTAGTGCTTAGCTTATTGTACCACGCCCTTGGAGACTGCTTAAGACCATAGATAGCTTTCTTTAACCTCAGCACATTGCCCTTCTTGACTAGATGCTCAAGACCTGGTGGTGGATGCATATACACCTCATCTTCCAATTCTCCTTGAAGAAATGCATTCTTCACATCCATCTGCCACAAATCCCACTCAAGATTCACAGCTAGAGACAGTACAATCCTGATAGTATGGAGTTTAGCTACTGGTGCAAAGGTCTCCACATAGTCCTCACCATATGTCTGAGTAAATCCCCTTGCCACCAGCCTAGACTTGCGCCTCTCTATTCTCCCATCAGGATAGAATTTGATTGTGAACACCCATTTACTAGTCACTGCCTTCTTCCCTTTAGGTAGCTCACTCTCATACCAAGTTTCATTTCTAATCATAGCTCCAGATTCATCAGCCACTGATTCTCTCCACTCTTTATAGCTACAGCTTCCTCATAAGTCCTCGGGATGTAACACTCATCCAAGCTCACTGTGAAAGCTACATGATCATCCGGAAACTCTGCAAAGGAACACACAGCTTGAGAGGGATGTTCCACAGCCTGGGCATTGTAGTACACCCTTGTGTTTACCCAGTTGGAGGGATCTCTCTTCACTCTAGTGCTTCTCCTTAACTCTTGCACCTGTTCCTCTTCTTGTGGCTCTTGTTCCTCAGCTTGGACACCTGAATCTTCTCCCCACTCTTCACTATCCGGAGTACCACTCTCATCTGAACTAGTAGAAGTAGCCTCTCTTTGCCCATCTTCACTTGACTGAGCTCCACTCTCTACTCCTTGTGTCGCCTCTTGATTATGTTGTTGACTTGAATCTCCTTGATTTTGAGATTCAGTTCCATTCCCCCTCTCATGATCAAGAGGAGTTGTTCTCACAGCTTCTCCAGGCTGATTGGAAGACTCTCTTCTTCCAGAACTCTGATTCGGGGATACTCCTATCCCTAACCTTTCCAACATCACTCTCAGTGTTGTTGCTCTATCAGATGGAGCTTGAGACAAATCCTTCAACTTTTCCCACTCCTTTTCTTCATAATACCCTTTAGTTTCAACAAACTTCACTTCTCTAGACACCATCACTCTCCTTGCATCAGGATCATAACACTTATAACCCTTTTGAGTGATGCAGTATCCAATAAACATGGCCTTTGTACTCTTGGCCTCCAGCTTGTTCCTCAGTTCTCCTGGAGTCATCACATAGCACACACATCCAAACACTCGTAGATGATCAATGGAAGGCTTCTTCTTATTTAACACCTCAAATGGAGACACATCATTCAGAATCTTTGTTGGAACCCGGTTGATAAGATAGCAAGCAGTTTGCACAGCATCTCCCCAAAATTTCTTTGGTACATTTGTGTGGAACATCATCGACCTAGCAACCTCCATTAAGTGCCTGTTCTTCCTCTCAGCTACACCATTCTGCTGTGTGGTGTAAAGGACAGCTAGTCTGATGCACAATCTCATTCTTGGCTAGATGACTCTTGAATGCATTGGTGATGTACTCACCTCCATTATCTGACCTTAGTATCTTCACAGAAGCATTGTATTGATTGGATACATATGCTTGGAAGTTCATAAAAGCCTCTAACACCCTGTCTTTAGATGGGAGCAATGTTAGCCAAGTATACTTTGACTTCTCATCAATGAAAGTCACAAAGTATTTCTGGCTATCTCGAGACATGCATGGAGCAGTCCATACATCTGAGTGAACTAGATCAAAGCAATGCTCATAGGTTGCCTCTGAAGTTGGGAACACCGTTCTACAATGCTTCCCTAGTATGCATGCTTCACACTCCAAATGGTTGAATGACATGTTAGGCAGCACTAATCCAATGGCTCGAGCATGTGGATGTCCTAGCCTTGCATGCCAAATCTTGTTGTCAACTCTCTCAGCAGCACTACTCAAACACATAGGATCGGGAGAAGCTTTAGCTACTTGGAGATGGTATAGCTGATTCTTGCTATCCCCTCTACCAATGACTCTTCCAGTCTTCAAATCTTGAAACTCCACTTCTTCTGGCCTGAATACTACTTGACAACCAGATCAATTGTTTCTCTTTTCACTGATAGCAAGTTTGATTCAAACTGAGGCATGTAAAAGCATTAGTCTCCTTGTCAAACAGTTTGAGCTTCCCCACTCCTTCTATGGGAATCATGTCCCCATTTGCTATCTTTACTCCTCCACTGGATGTTTTTATATCCTTTAGTAGATGTCTATCACTGATCATGTGATGACTCGCTCCAGAATCAATGATGATGATGGGTTTGTTTGATATGAATGCTTTGGTAGGAGAGCCATCTCTCCGGGTCGTAACCAAAGCATACATATGCTTAACAAACTCACTCCATTCCTTCTTTGTTACATGCTCATCTACTTCTGGCTTCTTTGGAGTCATGCTTCCTTCTCCCATATAGGCAGAGTAGTTGCATACTCCCACAACTCTCTTTCTACACCTTATCCTGCTGCTAAACCCCTTAGCTAGCATTCTCCCTTTCCTCTTCTTCCGGAAGCTTCTCACTCCTCCTCCCAGTTTAACACATCTCTCATCATCTTGTGTGCTCTCTCCACCAGTGCACACATCCTTTCCACATCCGCGAGTTGTTCTCCATTGAGAACCATCTCTACTAGCCATCCATAAGATGACTCCATGCTCGCCAAGAGCCTTGCTATCACCTCTTGCTTTGGTGTAGCATCCACATGAGTTCTCAACCCTTGTAGCTCATCCCACAAGCATTGCAGCTCCATTACATGATCTCTAACTCCAAGGATCCCCTCCTTGACTTCATACACTCTCCTAAGACTGATCTTGTTCTCATGAACCTTTTCAATCTCCTTAAGTAATGTACTCGTTTCTCTTGCTGTCTGATCTTCCTCAGCAGCTATCTCCTTTAGTAACTCTGCTTTGCATAGTTACTCCTATCAGTGGCCATCTCCTTCAAAGATCCCACCTTTACACCATTACTCCAATCCCACAGCTCTCCAAAGCTGTCTTCAACCAGACTGACCAACTCCACTCCATTTCCCTGTTACACTTGTTGTTCTTCATCACTAACCATCAACAATCACAGAAATCAACACACAAGTCTCAGCAATCCACAAACAACAGCCAAAGCGCCAAGCTTAAGCTTAAATCTTCCTTCAAGACTCTCAAAAACAACTCGCCAAGCTTCTCAGCGAGCTAGACTATCTTCCTGAGCTTGTCAAACACCTAAAGGAACCTCCTTGAAGCTTGCCCTCCAAAAGAAACACCAACAGACCCAAACTCAAAACGAAAAAGGATCTAGCTCACCAAACTCAAGAACACTCAAGAACATTCTTCAAAGATCACGAAATACTCTTCCCTTTTTAATCAACCTGGCTCTGATACCATAACATTTTAGAGTTTAGAAAGAGTATTAAGAGATTGAGAGAGTTTGTGAATCAAAGATCTAAGAGTTTAAGAACAAAGAAATCATCTTTCACTATTTGAGAGCTCATACATCATAATCTTATTAATGAGCTGAGATTACAAATACATAGAAAGAGAGGAATCAGAGGTTTGCGCAAAATGAACCTAGACAGTTTACTATACTAAGCATGTGGAGTCAACATAGCAAGGCTGGATGGTTTGAATGTATGGCTGAGAGAGCTCACATGCTTTGGACCTTTACAGCCTGTCCAAAGCTGTATGTGCGCCTCTCTTCCTTCAACACAAGACTCAACGGTCTGATCACTATTCAAAGCCTCTCCTTTAGTCCAAAGCTCTTGCCATCTCTTCTCACTTGCCCGGGTAACTTCTTTTTCACCTTTCACTATTACAGTAACTTCTTATTTACTGTGGTAACTAAAAGTTACTGTAATAGTGCCAACTCCAAATATGCTCAACACTTCTTCTCTTCTCTTATTATCACTCCATCTCAACACTAAGAAGCTTTATTTGGAACCACTAATCAGTGGAGAAATATAACCAGGAAGTTGAAAACATCTCATAAGTGTTGTGAGCAACAAGATATCCCACCTTCTATCCAGATGATTCCAGATTAGCCTGCTCGGACATATGCCATTATCTTCATGATTCTTATCAAACCAGGATGAACCACGATCTAAGAAGCTTTTATTTGGAACCACTAATCAGTGGAGAATAAACAGGAAGTTGAATAAATCTCATAAGTGTTGTGAGCAAGAAGATATCCCACCTTCTATCCAGATGATTCCAGATTAGCATGTTCGGACATATGCCATTATCTTCATGATTCTTATCAAACCAGGATGAACCACGATCTAAGAAGCTTTATTTAGAACCACTAATCAGTGGAGAATAACCAGGAAGTTGAATAAATCTCATAGGAGTTGTGATTAAGAAGATATCCCACTTTCTATCAGCCGATGATTCGAGATTAGCTTGTTCGGACATATGGCAATATCTTCATGATTCTTATCAAACTAGGATGAACCAATATATAAGAAGCTTTATTGGGAACCACTAATCAGTGGAGAATAACCAGGAAGTTGAATAAATCTCATAGGATTTGTGAGTAAGAAGATATCCCACTTTCTATCCAGATGATTCCAGATTAGCCTGTTCGGACATATGGCAATATCTTCATGATTCTTATCAAAACCAGGATGAACCACGATCTAAGAAGCTTTATTTGGAACCACTAATCAGTGGAGAATAACCAGGAAGTTGAATAAATCTCATAGGAGTTGTGAGTAAGAAGATATCCCCTTTCTATCCAGATGATTCCAGATTAGCCTGTTCGGACATATGCCATTATCTTCATGATTCTTATCAAACCAGGATGAACCACAATCTAAGAAGCTTTATGATGCAAACCTAACTGAACAAAGAGCCAATATGGAGCATGAGGAGCTGATCCAGCTAAGTGATACTGATGAGGAGACAAGTGAGCTAGATGTTGCTGAAAGGAGACAAGTAAAACTCGGATCAAATCAAACCATGACAATCATGATCTAATAACCAAAGCTTGGTCCGGTTACAAGGTCACCAACCAAAAGATTGAAGAATGCAATTTCGATGATGGTTTACTCTAAACCAGAACCAACTTCGATGGAGAGTCAAGTCAATGATATCTTCAATCATTCAGTCTTCGAGATTGCATAGTTTTAAGAGTATTCTTCTTAGTTTTCACACAAGTCTTGTTGCAAGTTTCCATATTATTTCTTTGTCTTTGTTCTACATAAACCGTGAGAATCCAAAGTATGATTCATTCACTTTTCAAATAAAAATCTCTCTTTGTTCTTGTGAATCCTTTGTTCAGTTTCTGAACACTGTTTGCCTAGGAGTTGAATCTCTGCACGGCTTTTGCCTTAGATCATTGTTTGTGGGCGTAATACTCACGATCTCTGGCACATCTATACAAGTGTTTGATCTCATCCATCGATCTCACACTGAAGATCCACAAACCATCTCTACCTTCATCCGCAAGCCATCTCCATCTATCAATCTATTCAAGTGATCATTCAATCATCAAGGAGACAATACCATCCTTGTTCTAATCCGCAAAAACACAACCCATATCACCCTCAGATCCATCTAAAAGGGAAAACAAACCATCAAGGGTTTCATTAAGTGGTATCAGAGCAGATTGAGGGCTTCTGATCTAGGGTTTGTCTCGAAATTTTTCTTCTCTTTGGGAACCTCTTTTGATCATTCTGTGAATCTATCCATCTCTTCTCTATCTATCTAAAAAGTGCGAGGGGGCCGACCAGTATTAAAAAAAAAAAAGAAAAGATCAAGGTATCTAAGGCTGAAGAGAAATCCAGCCAGACTGAAGAGAAATCCAGTCTCTGGTGGTAAAGCCTCTTGCAAACTAAATCTCTTAATACTGTCTATCTTTCTTCTCTTTGGGGTAGGGATTCAATTTCAAAAGGCTTGAACTTTGTTGGCTACTGAGCTGTTGGATTCACAGACTAAGTGAGTTGAGAGAAGCACTTAAAACACTTGAGAGAAACACCTGTGAGGCTTCGGCTATATTCTTGTCTACTAACTCTGCTTGTTGAGCTTCTTATCAGGAAACCATGTCCGATGAAGATCATGAACGAGAAGAATCTCCTACTCGTAGGATTGATAAGTTACAGATGGAATCCTTGATGGCCACTTTGTTGAATGTCATAGAAAAGAAGTTTGAAACTGAAAGAAACAACTCTGCTACTAACAATATTTTAGGCTCTTCTTCTCAGGTCAGGAAAGCTGCTAGGGAGAAAAGAAGAGGAAAACAAGTTGATACTGGAGCTGATGTTGAAGATCTTTCCTCTTCTGGTAGAAGTTCTGATGAAAACCGATCAATAAGGACCTTGTCTCAGGGCAGATCACACAGAACAGATCGTCGCAGGCCAGATGATAGTCTTGGTAACATCAAAGCTCAGAGTACCAGTCTTCAGTGGTACCAGCAATCCAGATGATTACCTTGATTGGGAAAAAAAGATAGAGTTGATCTTTGAATGTCACAACTACTCAGAGTTAAAGAAGGTTAGACTTGCAGCTACTGAGTTCAATGGTTATGCTCTTCACTGGTTAGTACCAGCAACTCAGATTACTTCAACAAGAAGAAGAACCGGAGAAGCAGCAGTGTCAGGTTGGTTTGAACTCAAGACTCTCATGAGGAAACGATTTGTTCCAAGCCATTACCACAAGGATGTTCATCTGAAAACTAAGGAGGCTCACTCAAGGAACTAAGGGCGTGGAGGATTACTACCAAGAGATGGAGACTCTCATGATCAAAGCTTCTGTTGTTGAGGATTCTAATGCAACTATGGCTCGGTTCCAAGCTGGTCTCAACAGAGAAATACAAGATCGGTTAGAGCTGCAGGACTATGATGACATCTATGAGCTTCTTCACAAAGCTATCCTCATTGAGCAGCAACAAAAGAGAAAGAACAGCTCCAAGGGTTCATACGGCAACAACTACAGGACAACCAAGGATGGGAAAAGCCTAGCTAAACCCAAAGATGAGCCTAAGGTCTATCAGCGTGATGATAAGGGAAAAGCACCAGCAACTAGATCAAGAGATGTGAAGTGTTTCAAGTGCCATGGCATTGGTCACTATGCTAATGAATGCACTAACAAAGAAGGTGATGATTCTCTTGGATAATGGAGATATTATATCTGAGGAAGAGAAAGCTGATGCTTCCGAGGAAGAGTTGATAGACTATCCAGTCCGAGGACAGCTCCTGGTTACAAGAAGGTCTCTTCAGGTCCAATCCAAACCAGAGGACATTGATCAAAGGGAGAATCTCTTTCACACTCGTTGTACTGTTTATGATAAAGTTTGCAGCTTGATTATAGATGGTGGAAGTTGTACTAATGTGGCTAGTGAATCTCTTGTAGCAAAGCTTGGGCTAAAAACAGGAAAGCATCCTAGACCTTAACCACTTCAATGGCTTAATGAGGGTGGCGAGCTGTAGGTTACTGAGCAAGTTATGGTTCCTATAACCATTGGGAGGTACCAAGATGAGATAGTGTGTGATGTTCTACCCATGGATTCCAGTCATATCCTCTTAGGCAGACCTTGGCAGTATGATAAGAAAGCTATCCATGATGGGTTTACAAATCGCCACTCCTTCACTCACAGGGATAAAAAGATTGTGCTTGCACCTTTGTCACCCCAAGAAGTACATGAAGATCAGCTACAACTAAGGCTCAGGCGACAAGAAGCTAAAGAGAACTCATCTGAATCAAAGAAAGGGACTAATCCTTTGGCCAAAAAACAGTGAGATCAAGAAAGCTTTGTTCTTCAACAACCTTTGCTTTTGTTTATCTTTAAAGGTTCACTACTAACTTCTTCTAACAGTGCACCAGAGCTTCCGAAAGGGTTTGAGTTTATCTTGCAGGAATATGGTGACGTCTTTCCAGGAGAGAGTCCAGCTAGCTTGCCACCTTTCAGAGGGATTGAACACCAAATAGATCTGGTTCCAGGCGCTTCTCTCCCAAATAGACCAGCCTATAGAACCAAACCCAGACGAAACCAAGGAGTTGCAAAGGCAGGTTGATGAGCTGATGGCTAAAGGACACATTAGAGAAAGCATGAGCCCTTGTGCCGTACCTGTACTACTGGTGCCAAAAAAAGATGGAAGCTGGCACATGTGTGTTGACTGTAGAGCCATCAACAATATCACTGTAAAGTACAGACATCCTATCCCTAGAACTTGATGATATGCTTGATGAATTGCATGGGTCTTGCATTTTCTCTAAAATAGATTTAAAGAGTGGATATCATCAGATTAGGATGAGGGAAGGTGATGAATGGAAACTGCTTTTAAAACAAAACATGGATTGTATGAGTGGCTTGTTAGCCTTTTGGTTTAACTAATGCTCCTAGCACTTTCATGAGACTGATGAATCATGTTTTGAGAGCCTTCATAGGACACTTTGTGGTAGTTTATTTCGATGACATCTTGATATATAGCAGAGTTTGTCTGAGCATACTGAACATTTGAAAATTGTTTTAGAAGTGCTTAGGAAAGAATCTCTCTTTGCTAATCTTGATAAATGTACTTTTGGAGCAGATCACCTTGTGTTTCTAGGCTTTGTTGTTTCAGCTAAAGGGATCAGGGTGGATGAAGAGAAAGTAAAAGCCATCCGAGATTGGCCAGTTCCTAAGAGTGTGAGTGAAGTCCGGAGCTTTCATGGACTAGCTGGGTTCTACAGAAGGTTTGTCAGAGACTTCAGCACTATTGCAGCACCCCTCACTGAAGTATCAAAAAGAATGTGGGGTTCAGATGGGAAGAAGCACAAGAAGCAGCTTTTCAGAACCTAAAAGGGAAGTTGACTGAAGCACCTTTTACTTGCACTCCCTGATTTTTCTAAAACATTTGAAATTGAGTGTGATGCTTCTGGTATAGGTATTGGAGCAGTGCTGATGCAGGAAGAAAACCATTGCCTATTTTAGTGAAAAGCTTGGAGGTGCTATGTTGAACTATCCGACTTATGATAAGGAGCTTTATGCTTTGATTAGAGCTTTGGAAACATGGCAGCACTACCTATGGCCAAAAAGAGTTGTGATCCACACTGATCATGAATCACTCAAGCACCTGAAAGGACAACAACAAGCTGAACAAGAGACACGCCAAGTGGGTAGAATTTCTTGAAACTTTTCCTTATGTCATCCACTACAAGCAAGGTAAGGAAAACATTGTTGCTGATGCACTTTCTAGAAGAATATACTTTGTCTTACTACCATGGAGACTAAGTTGTTAGGTTTTGATCAGATTAAAACCTATTATGCTGATGATCCTGATTTCAAAGAACAATTTAAAGATGGTGAAAAGCATGCTATGTGGCAAGTTTTATCTAGCTGATGGTTTCTTATCTTTGAAAATCGACTGTGCTTACCCACTTGTTCTTTGAGAGAGCTTTATGTCAGGGAATCCCATGGAGGAGGATTGATGGGGCATTTTGGAGTTGCTAACACCTATGTTATTCTGAAGGAACACTTCTACTGGCCAAACATGAAGAAAGATGTTGAGAGGATATGCAATAGGTGTGTCGTTTGTACTCAGGCCAAAGCTAAGGCTCGTCCTCAAAGGTTTGTACACTCCACTCCTATTCCTTCAGCACTTGGATTGATATATCAATGGACTTTGTGTTAGGATTGCCTAGGACTAAAAGAGGCCGTGATTCAATCTTTGTGGTGGTAGATAGATTCTCTAAGATGGCTCACTTCATTGCTGCCATAAAACTGATAATGCTTCCATCATTGCTGACTTGTTCTTTAGAGATGTGGTTAGAGACTTCATGGCATGCCTAGGAGTATTGTTCTGATCGTGACACCAAGTTCTTGAGTCATTTCTGGAAGACTCTTTGGTCTAAGTTAGGAACTAAGCTGATGTTTTCTACTACTTGTCATCCACAAACTGATGGACAAACTGATGTAGTTAATAGGACCTTAGCCACTCTCTTGCGTGCTGTGATTAAAAAGAATGTTAAGACTTGGAGGATTGTTTTACCTCACGTTGAGTTTGCCTATAATGCACTCTGTGCATCGTGCTACTAAGTTCTCACCTTTTTCAGATTGTTTATGGATTTAATCCTTTGACTCCTCTTGATTTGTTGCCTTTACCTCACCAGGAACAGATTAATCTTGATGGAAGGCCAAGGCCCGAGTTTGTTGTTTCTTTTCATGAGCAAGTTAAGAAGAATATTGAGGAGAGGACCAAAGAGTATGCAAGATTCGCCCACAAGGGCAGACGAGAGCTCATACTAGAACCAGGAAACTTGGTGACAATCCACTTGAGAAAAGAGAGGTTTCCTGAGGAAAAGAAAAGTCCAAACTCTTGCCAAGAACAGATGGACCATTTGAAGTACTGGAAAGGATCAATAACAATGCCTACAAGATAGATCTTCAAGGGAAGTATGCTATTAGTAATACTTTTAATGTTGCTGATCTAATTCCCTTT
>NW_026617116.1:0-19203 GCF_000801105.2 Raphanus sativus | reverse complement strand
GGAAACAAGATATAATCAAATCAAAAGCTAAATGGATACAAATGACGGTGTATAACATATGACCCAATCCATTTAGCTTTTGATTTGATTATATCTTAAATACACAGCCAATTTGATATGATAAAAGGGAATGTAATACGACATGGACCTTCTTCAGTTTATTTTACGACTTATACAAAGCTTTTGATATGATAAAAGCGAATGTAATTGAGAAATTTGAGTGATACGCAGCAAAGTAGATATTCGATTCGTATAGAAAATGAAGACAATGAGAAATACGAAGCAAGTAGATCATTAGTTGTTACAAAGAAGGAAAAGAAACTGATATGGAAAAGCAAATTTTACAAACAACTGTTACTAGAAACGCATACTCAAACGTATTACAGCTAGAATTATTTAGAAGAAAAAAAAAAAAAAGACAGAAAGTAGGAAACTGAATCCATACTCAAACGTCTTACAAGTGGAATTACATTTAAAAAAAAAAAAACAGATAGAGAGGAAGTAGGAAACGGATTCAATGCACTAGGACATTTTAAGTTTCTTCCCAATAAACTTCAAAATCCATGTTTTCATCTAACAGTTCATCTGCCAAGTCGTAAAACACTATGGACCCACCGATAGGAACTGCAACCCAGCAGTCTGAATCCACTTCCAAAGGCTCTAGGTTTTTGGCATACACAATTCCCCGAGCACCCACAGTGACTAATCCACCACCGCCAAGTTGGATCTCATCATCTTCGTCAGAAACATGAATAATGTGCCCAGTACTGGATGTAACAGTTAGATGACCAAAAACATGAACAACTCGAGCTCTGGTGCGCACAATTTTGTGGGGAAAGTTAAACACACATCCCACAACGCCGTCAGGCATATGCTCTACAAAGATAACATCAGATAACAATAAGTAACCCAAATAATGATTAAGGACACCAAAACAACCTAGCGGAACATAATAATAACAAATCAGAAACTAACTTAATTTTGAATACTAATTTAATTATGAATTAGAACCTGGTTGTCGAGGACGCATGTTTGGCTGCACTTGGTAATATGCCAAAGTGATACTAGATCCATAATCACCATCTTGCCAATCGTACCTAGGGAACGTACCAAGAATTGGCAAAGGACCAATAAATGGGGGAGGAGGCAAATTGGGAACAACCGGTGCAAGAGGGTTGGAAGCAAGCGGAGGAGAGTTGGAAGCAACGGGTGAGGGATGGTTGGGAACAGTAGGTGAAGGAATGGAGGCATAAACCGAATCGGATGAGGGGATGCTTGAAACTGAACCGGTTGATGAGACAGGGGAAGCAGAACCGGAAGAGGAGACCGGAGATGGAACAACATTGCCAACGGAAGGAACAGAGGCAGTGGGGCCTGTCCAGCGTAAGCCAACCGGGAGTAGAAAAGAGTCAGAGCCAGAGGAGGGAGGTGGACAAAAGCCTACGGATGGAATAGATCCAGCTGGAGAGGGCACAGGACACACAGAGGCGGCGGATGGAATTTGAAAACCAGAGGCAGCGGAGGGTATGAGAGAACCAGAACCAGCAGGAGCGGCGGAAGAGTTGTTGCGTGCGACGGAAGCGGCGGAGAGAGAGTTGTTGCGTGCGACGGAAGCAGCGGAGAGAGAGTTGTTGCGTCCGACGGAAGCGGCGGAGAGAGAGTTGTTGCGTGCGACGGAATCGGAGGGAGAGTTGCGTCCGACGGAATCGGAGTGTTGCAAGGACTCGCCGGGAGAGTAGTGTTGCAAGGATTCGCCGGAATCGGAGTTTTGAAAGGACTCGCCGGAATCGGAGGACTCGCCGGGAGAGGGGAGTTTGTCGGCGACGGAGGGATCGAGGTGTTTGACGGCATCGGCGGCTTGGACATCACCGGCGAGAGCTTGCTGTTGAACGTCCCCGGCGAGAGCTTGTTGTTGAACGTCACCGGCGTAATGTTGAACGGCACCGTCGCGGCGTCGCCCTATCCTCAATTTGAGAGGACAAAAACCGAAGAAACACTTTTTGAAAAATCTCATTTCGAATTTTTGAATAAAAGTGGTTATGGATCAAATGAAAATAAAAGTGTGTTTATATAGAGAGAGAGATTCAAGCGATCAAATGTAAAAAAAAAAAGAGGCGCTCAAAAACGAAAACTAAGGCGCCCAAACCAAAAAAACAGAGGTGATCTAAGCGCCAAAATGAAAAATTGAGGCGCCAGAAACTAGAAGTGGCGGGACATCTATGCGCCAGAAGCTAGAAAAGGCGGGACATCTAATGGCGACAAAACAAAAAAAAAAATTAGAAGGCATGACTAATCTCATGGGACACTAGATCTGTTGATATCTCATCGGACGCAGTCGACTGAAAAATAACAACACATACGCTTTGATTTTTTACGAACTCTAAACGTAATATCTGAAGAAAATCAATCACCCACATTCTTCGAAATTTAATAACAAGAAAATGTCTCCTAGAATACCACGTGATTAATCTCATTGGAGAAAAAAACTCTACTGAGATAATCATCGCCGTTAGATGGAGGCGGAGTTGTGAGTTGAACTCTTTTTCTGTCGGAACAGACTGCAATTTATAGAGAAAATCCCTAGCTCTGACTCTGGGTCACATGGGCTTGAGTAATGTCCAAAACAGCTCATGATTTTCTTTGTATACCAGCCCATCTATTTGAACCAATTGTTTCATTCTTTTTAATTGGACTGCTCCGGTTCGGCCCATTATTTTGTACCGGGCAAATATATATGATAACCAAGAAATCACATTTTTATATTTGACTTGCTTTCTATAATTCAACCACCCTCTATTTCATAATTAATAAAAGGCTCTAACAATGAAAATATACTATTCCAAATGGTATTAACATTTAGTATACGCAGCTTATCTATAAAAC
The DNA here is from genome assembly GCF_000801105.2 of Raphanus sativus. Taxonomy (NCBI): domain Eukaryota; kingdom Viridiplantae; phylum Streptophyta; class Magnoliopsida; order Brassicales; family Brassicaceae; genus Raphanus; species Raphanus sativus. The sequence continues at coordinate 16,320 of NW_026617116.1, read as the reverse complement.
TAACTAATTAGAACAATGAAGATGTGATAAGCACTAGTATTCAAATTAGGTGTTTACGCATTTATTTGAAACCAAACCAAAAAGTCTTAAGTTTTATTCTGGTTCGGTGACTATAAATTGTTTGAATAGATCATTGTTTAAATCAAATACAATAGTTGATGAGGATACATCAATAATAAACAGACCCAAATCTACCTTTGCAATTGTTTAATTTGACTATTTTTCATACATATTTAGTTTTTTTTTTTTTTTGAACATAGCTTTTACGTTCTTTTTTAGTTTCATGTTTTATTTCAAGTATTAACTGTAACCACATCTGTATTTTATAGTATATATAGTATATATATATATATAGATACTAGTAGGAATGCTGACATGACGCTTTCAAGAGGAAACGAGCGGGCATATTTTGAGACCAGACCTGACCATGGTCATGGGCGAGTCTACATAACCCAGGAAGGGTGCAGATGCCCCACAAAAGTTAGAATAAAATTTATTTGCATTAGATTGGATAGAGATCTTGTAGCTAGGTCGGCTTAAGCGCTCTCTTTGCCCCCATTCAATCCAGTTTCGAATCCCCTCCTACCCATTATATTCACTGTATTTATATTATTTTCCTTTCCTTATTTCTAATTTCGTTTTTCTATTGTTATATTTCTTGTTTTTTATCTTACGTTGTACTCCTTCAAAAAAATTTTTGTTCATCTACTCACTTTTTCTCTGCCTTGAGGTATAAGGTAAACTTTTTTTTTTGTCATCAAGTATAAGGTAAACTTTTGTTGAGGTTTTCGCCTCTTTTGATTTATATCACTCGAGATACTTAAAAAAAAAACAAATAGTTTCTATTTATTTTGTTAATATTTTTTTTTCTTCTTTCGGTTATTAAACATTTTCTTTAGCTGTATTATTAAGTTATTTTTTCTTCTACATATTATCTTTACTAAAAAATGTAAAACACATTCATATAAAATATATATAAAACAAATTTTTACCCCCATTCAAAATATTTTCTAGATCCGCCACTGACCATGGTCACTTAACCAGCAATACGGGGCAGAGAGTATCTGGCAAAGCAGCTCTCTACGGTGTTCAACCAAAGCCTGAAATGCTTCAGACTTTTCTATACTGTTAAATTGTTTAGCTTCTCAGTTTCCATATGGTCTCTGTGTACTTTTTTATTCTGCGGCATTTGGAGTCTGTTATCCCAAGTATCCTATCTTTAATAAACAAAAGCATTGGGGGAAGCCGTCGTTTTGAGCTTGGTTTACCAGAGGAAGAGAGAGATTGAGTAAGAGAGAAGATGAAGCTTCAAAGGATCAAAGTTAACATGGTGTGTCGTCGTCTATATGCTAAACGGTGTCGTTTTGTTGCAAGAATATGAAGGAAATTGAGAATCAATAAACCAGCCGGTCTTAGAGGTAAACCGGAAAATCAGTTCGGTTCGGTGATGTGAATAATCTCAGCAATCATGCATAGTTGCATTGTGTAAGAAAATCCCATTGCTCCAATATGTATGTTTATGTAACGTTGAAACAATTGAATCATTCTTCAAGGATCATTCCCTTAGCAATTTAGCTTAGAACCGAATCCCACTCGCATAGCTCGCCCTCTTTGAACCAAAATGTCAGCAGAAGAAAACCAAATGTGAGGCCAATTCAGGAAACTAAGTCAGTGAAGCAACATAAATGCTTTATATCCAAAGACAATATGAAACTGAACCAAACAAACAATTTGTATAGCCAAGTATGGTATTTACTACCCCTCAGTTAATTCTTTAGGGCACTGGAACATCTTGAGTCCAATGAGTTTAAACCCTTTCTTTTCAGAACGAGAGATGATTTCTCCAACCTATATATATGTATAGGATTACAACAATCAAAGATAGCTTAAACACAAATCAAATTCAAAAGCTAATGTAGAGAGTTTACAAGGCCTCGCTGTATGCTGTCTCGTTTCACCATGATGTAAGTCTCTTCAACTTGCTCATAATAGAAACAAATTTCAATACATATTTTCAACATAGTATCGGGGATTAATGGGCGAGGGAGTGCAAACCATAGATCTAGTGTCTACAACATGAAAGACGGCGACCGGAACTGAAGACGGAATGCTGCTAACTCAGTGCGTAGGTTAACGATGGTTGGAGAAGAGTTAGTCTCTGCTTTAATTCAAACTCAACATTTTGCTTCATTATCAACTCGGAAGTAAAATGACATATTTACCTTCTATCCGTTACGAACTTGGGTTTAACTGATCAATCCAAAAGTTTTGGGGCTTAAAAGTTAAGACTGACAAAATGAATTAGTCTCTGTACAGATTCCTTCTAGATAATTTAAACTTTGCACATTTCAACAAATTTAGTCCCTGCTTTAATACCAAACTCAACTTTTCGACAATATCTTTCTTTAATCCAAAATTATTATGTTTTTTGCTGTCTTCATCAATTCAAAATGCATCTCGTCAACACTCAGCAGGGTCAGGTTGAGAAATAAGCAAAAGCTCATCCTCCCTGGCTTTCCTTTACTTGATTATTTCACGCCAAGTCACATTCTGTGCATAGTAAGACTCATCGCTCACCTTTTGTTTTTTCATTCCTTACCTTTCTTCAGTTAGAGTATGTTTATTAGCTTCCCTAACAAATTGTTTATTTGATTCGATATAGAGAGAGGAACGTTAAGAGACTGCTAAATGCAGAAGAAACAGCTCAAGCTGTCAGAAAGGAGACAACATGCAATATTCAAGACAGTTTCGTGATCAAGAAAAGTTGTAACGTGAGTGACAAATATTAGGTTTTGCCATGTTAATATCAGAACCACTGTGGAGTCAACTTTTTCTGTACCCCTATTTTCCTACACACAATCTCCTATAGGCTCTCTTAGTCTTCTATACTCCTTTTTCATAATTCTATTTTTGATCAAAACACAAAATCCCTATTCAAAGCTTCCCCCTCTTCAAAACTATACCCTAACCCCCCCTATGGATTAGTGAACCCATGGGTAAGTATTTAATTTCTATACCTTTCAAATTTGAAAAAAAAAACATTTTTTTTTTGTCATCGACTTTTACAGACTCAAACAGACTCTGTAAACCAAAACGGTAGCTCTGCATCCATGTGCACAACAAAGGACGTTTGTTTCCTAGCACTACGTGCTAAACCATCGGCCTTCAAATTTTGTGTGCGAGGTACATGAATGATCTCCAAGCTGTGGAAGGATTCTTTCAACGTCTTTATGTCTTCTAAATAGTTAGCAAATGCCGGCCATTCCTCTGGTTCAGAAACCATCTTCACCAGTTGCAGACAATCTGTTGCAAACGTGACCCGAAACTGACGCAAATTCCTCATGCATTCCATTGCCCATACTAAAGCTTCTGTCTCCGCGTGAAGAGGAGAGAGAGAAGCCCTTATATTCCGTGCTCCCATTAGTCCTGTGAAGCCTTCTAGTGTACTATACCACTCCTGCCCAGAGAAGACTTCATTTTCCTTCCAAGATCCATCCACGAAACACCACCTGCCGGGAATCATCGGCAGATTCGATTGTTGTGGATTTTGTGTTGGCACTTGCACTATTTGGGCCTCAGCCCATAGCCGTGCTTCTGTTACCGCCAGTTGAAGAGTCTCCCGCGGATCTATATCCAAATTACTAAAGACTTTATTATTTCTTCCTTTCCAAATATACCATAATATCCAAGCAAATTGATGATCTTCCATTTCGGGCCGTATTCGCCAAAATAGGTAATCCATATTTGTGAACAAAGATCCCGTTGGGAAAATTGTTGAGTTAGATGGGATATTGGACAGTGCCCAAACCTGACGCGCTGGAGGGCATTCAAAAAACACATGGTTAATCGATTCCTCCGTAGCCCCACATCTATCGCAGTACAAGTCCCCTGATAGCCCTCTCGCATTTAAATTCTTTCTGACAGATATACATCCTGATACCAATTGCCATAGAAAATGTTTAATCTTTGGCGGGCAGCGAACTTTCCAACAATGTGCTTTAAGTGAATCCACATTTGGCCCAAATACTGCAGCCGGTTTGGCTGTATCTGGGTAAACCCGTTCCACTTGATACCCTGATTTTACCGTGTCCTTTCCATTTTGTGTAAAGTGCCATCCGTCTCTATCCCCTCGGGTAAACCTACTCAGAGGTATACTTTCTATGATCTTTGCATCTTGGGGATCCACTAATTCTTGTATTGCCTGAGAATTCCAAATTCGTAATTCTGGATCTATCAGTTGATCAACCGTAAGATCAGGATTACTATGAAGACTGGTAATTTGATTTTTGTTTGCTGGTCTCGGGCGAGTGGTTGGGAGCCAGGGATCATTCCATACAGATATGGATGACCCTGTTCCCACCCTTTTGATTAGTCCTTTGCTAACCAGAGATCTAGCTGAGCTAATACTTCGCCATCCATATGACGGTGAGTATGATTTAATCGGTTCCAGGGTGAAGCATTCCTGAAATACCTTCCTTTAAAGACTCTCGAAAATAAGGTGTTTGGTTTCTCCACCAGCCTCCATAACTGCTTACCCAGCATAGCCGTGTTTAAATCCGTTATATCTTTGAAACCCAACCCACCATCCTCTTTGCTAATGCAGACCTTGTCCCAAGACTTCCAATGCATTCCTTTTGTTCTTCCTCCAGGGCTCCACCAAAACTGAGCTGTAATACTCGTTAGTTTCTTTGTTATTGCCTTTGGTAGACGATAGCAAGACATCACATGATTGGGTAAAGCTGTGGTTACTGATTTGATAACCACTTCTTTCCCTCCTTTAGTAAAAAATTTAAAAGTCCAGCCGTTAATCCTATTATTCAGGCGCTCTTGCAGAAATCCAAACACCTGAATTTTTGACCCACCAATATTCTCCGGCAGGCCCAAATAGGAACCCATTCCTCCTATATTCTGAATACTTAAAATATCCCGCATTTCTTGTCTACAAGATTCCTCAATCTTGTACCCAAATTGAATTGATGACTTTTGAAAGTTTATAAGTTGGCCAGAAACTGCCTCATACTCATTTAGAATCTTGAGAATAGTTTGTGCTTCCTCCCGTTGGGCTTTGCAGAAAAAAAGACTATCATCTGCAAATAACAAGTGTGATATCGATGGACAAGTCCTTGCTACCTTCATGCCAGTAAGCCGTTTATCAGCCTCTGCTTTTTTTAAATTTGCTATTAATGCTTCCGTACACATAATGAATAGATACGGGGATAACGGAACCCTTTGCCGTAAGCCTCTTTGAGGAACTATATGTCCTCGTGGCTGACCATTGAGTAACACCCGATACTGTACCGATGATATACACTCCATTAAAAGTTTAATCCAATGAGAATCAAAACCCATCTTCAATAGAAGAGCTTTAATGAAATCCCATTCTATTCGATCGTACGCTTTACTCATATCCGTTTTAATGGCCATAAATTTTCCTTGACATGCCTTATTTGTTCGCAGACCATGAAACATTTCCTGAGCTATCAGAATATTGTCCGAGATCAATCTCCCTGCCACAAATGCCGATTGAGTCTCTGAGATCAGCGTTGAAAAAAAAAATATTTTAAAATCGTTTTAACCATATTTTGATGATTTTCGTGAAACTATAAAAAAACAGTTTTTTTGATTTTTAAAATATTTTTATCAAATTCTATAAATCAAATAAAAAATATTCACGTGTCCGATTTAATTTTATGATTTTTCGTTAGACACATAAAATTAAAAAAAAAACTGTCTAATAGAAATTGAGGAGTGAGAAATAGGGGCATGAAAAGAATTGCCAACAGAGTCAAAAAAAATATATATCAGAACCACTAAGCTAAACTAGTGTTGGTCACGGTTTATAAAACCGGTTAACAAAAAACATCAAAAACAATAAGGGAAGCATTGCACCAATTGGTTTTGTCCTGATAAAACCAGTCCAGAACAGAAAACAGAACCACTAAGCTCACTAATTGCAGCTAAACTAGTCTTGGTCTCAGTTTAGAAAACCGGTTATCAAAAACAATGAAGAGATGCATAACAAAAGTGGTTTCTCTAGGGGTGCTTAGTCCGTTTCAAAACAGAAACAGAAGATTAGCGTAACGAGCATAACTGTGTTATGTCTGGTTTCTTCAGAGACAATAGACAAACCATAATCACTCAGCTTAGCAAACCGATGTTGATTAAGCAAGACATTACTAGTCCTGAGTCTATTGCCAAAGAAACCAGGTATAACTCCAGTGTGAAGATAATGAAACAGTCAATCTCTCTGACCAGTTCATAGCATTACCCCGACTATCATCTGCTCAAAAACCAACAAAAGTTTTTTCAGAAACCTCCAATCTTTGTGGCTGAAACACAACAAAGATTTGAGCTTCAAACCTGAGAGACAAGATTGAAAGTTCCCATCTGGAATGTACTCATAAATCAAGAAGACTTTCTCAACACTGTAATCATCTTTTCCACCACAGTCTATGCAATGACCCAACAAGCAAACTAGGTCTGGGTGTCTAAGCTTGGCAAGCAAATCTAGCCTCAGTTTTAGATTCCTTATTGAGCATTTATTTGATGAAGGTAAATATCTTATAGCCACTTTTGTTCCATTCTCAAGAGTTCCTTTGTATAGCTGAAAGACTAAAAACAACTCTAAGAATCAAGATTGATGATGCTGAAATCACAAAAATGATGTCATGAAACTTACCATGCCATACAAGGAACATTCACAGAGAATAGCGGTTTATTCATGATTTTCTCCTATTTAGTGTATCGTAATATTATTTGTACGCAAATGTGGTTTACACGATTCAAATCAATATTTGAATAAACTTTTTGATTTGAATGAACTTTTTGATTTGAATGAGTTACTTTACCCAACAAAAGAACTTATTCATAAGACAAAAATGCTTAGGTTAGACAAAAATGCTGGGAATACATACGTATTCTATCTCAAGCTCACTGCTCACAGAATTCAATTTCTCAGCTAACCATAAGTCCTTCACTGTGGCGCGGATCTTCGACCCCAATGAGAGAATCTCAGGCCCTGTCTTTGCACCACATGTAAGTCAATACAAGTTGTCTACTTTTTATCTTCTGTATACAACAAATTACTTACAGTTTCTTCTGTTCCTCAATAGGATGGGGGCAAATTGTGCTTCTTGCAAGTTCTATATTGGTGATTCCTCTGCGCGCGATAGTCCCCTTGACGATGGATGTGAGCCAGAAGACCCAGCTGCTGTTGAGGAAACAGTACCAAACACTTGAGGAGAAGGATTCCATAAATGAGGAAGTTGGTGAGTGTCCCAAGTTTCATTAGAAGGGAATCCATCGAAGAAGATGCATAGATTCATGAATCTAGCACTAATGAGAAACTAAGCCAACGCTTCTGCTTATTTCACTCAATTTATGTTTTCTCTGTTTCTGAACATCTGAAGCTTTTAATATGACATTGACATATTTTAGAATGCACACCCTCTCATTGAAGACAACTCTCATTGAAAAAGAACCTTACTCGGTTGGAACAAGAGAAGATCATAGCACACACTGTTTATAGTTTATTCATTGATATGAAGTCAGAAAGTCCTGCATTATTTTAAAACTCCTAATAATCGCTCATTTCACATGTTTTGGTTAGCGACAGGTACCACATTAGTCTCTATAATAATCGCGACAAATAAGTTTTGACTCTTAATAGTTAACATCAGAGGACCACACAATTGTCCCCACCAATAGCGTCATAAACAATGATTACCATATTTTAATTCTTTTGATGATGACTGTGGTAGTCACTAGTCAGCTTCATGCTCTCAGTACTTGCGATGCAAGATACGTGGTTTTAAGGACAAACGCAAGATACGTGGTTTCAAGGACAAACGCAAGTTGATAATAAGATTGGAGACAATAATTCAATTCTTTCAAAAGCTAATTTTAAAAAAAAAAAAAACGGTCTCTAAGACTACTTCTAACCCACCTCTATTTTCATCTATATATTTTCTTCTAAAATAGAGAAATTCTATTATAGAAGTGGATTTGCTCCAATGTATTCCTCTATTTATAGAGAAAAATATAGAAATATGTTATTTCTACTACTAAATATATAGACAAAAAGTAGTTGTTCTCTATATTTTCCACTAAAATAGAGAAACTCTATTATAGAGGCACCTGAGCACCGATATGAGTTGTCCTAGATGTGTTGGCTCATGGAATCGATTAATCATCTTCTTCCTGAATGCCCTCCAGCTCTTCAGGTTTGGTTTTATCGGACTATCCGTCCCTTCCGCGTTACTTCCCGAGTACATCCATAGACCAAAACATGATTTTTCTGTTTTGGAAGCGAAAAGAGGTGGCTCCTTTAAGACCACAATTCGATAACTTTTCATGGATCTGTTGGTACATTTGGAAGGTGAGGAACGACAAACTCTCCAACATGCGTCTCTTGAAGTAGAATGTTGGAGAAAGGCTAACGAAAAGAAAAAAGTGGATGAAGAACATGACGATCCGTTTATTACAGAGGTCGAGACATAGCCACCTTGGATACCTTGAATCCTTACATGCCAAACTGATGCATCGTGGATCAGCAATGGCGGCGTCAGTTGTTTGGGGTGGAGTCTTAAAGATCAAACGGGTGCAGAGTATTTCAGATTACGGGCGTGTACCAGAAGCCTCCCAGCGCTGCATGCTGAGATGGAAAGTTTAATTTGGGCTGCCTCATGTATGATAGATATGAAGATAACTCCGATACGGTTTGGGATGAACTGTTCAGACTTAGTGGAAATGACTTTTAATTCGACAGACTGGCCATCTTTTGTGACAGAGATGGAGGCGTTCCATATGCTATAGGAAATTTTAAGGATGTGAGTCTGTATCATATTCCTCGTAGTGAAATGGTCGGATAGACGCGTTAGTAAAAAAACGAGGATCAGAGGTTACATTTTTTCTATATAAATCAGATCCGGACAGAAGGAGATGATCCTCGGAGAATCGGCTCGTCTGTTCTCCGTTTGATCATGATGTTCTGTTTTGATGGAAAAAGAAGGGCATGCGTTCGTAATTAAGTGAAAGTAAGGGGTAATGAGAGAGAGAATGTTTTAGAATCCTCGAACGATTCCGTTTATCCGCTTCCAAAATTAAATATTTACTACTACACTAACTGACAACGAATCCTGACATTACACGGATATGTTTCATGCTGTGGAGACTGGACACTCTCTCTACCCTAAGCGTAAGGCTGATCAACAGCTCCCTCACCTCGTCTCTTCCGAGCTCGAGCTCGCCGGAACAACCGTCGTTGTTTCTGACGTCTTTGTTACCTCTGTTTCTGAGTAAGCTTGCTCCTCTCTGTCTCTTCATGTTAAGACTCTCAATCTCCATGGTTTCTTAGGGGTTTTGCTCTTTTAGCGTTTGATTTCGTTTCAGATCTGATGATCAGAAGAGTCTCTGAGCATATACTGTGTTTATTTCTTATATGGAACAGTGCGAAGACGGTTACTATGCCTGCGATTCTCGAAACTGATGACGTGGAAGCTGCGGTTGCGAAAGTCATTGCCGCCGCCGGAGCTGAAGCTGACGGTGGAGTGAAGAGGAGAGTGACGGATCCGTTCGGTTTCAATTGGATATTTGTTTCTCCGGCGAAGGACCATAACAAAAAGGTCAACTGTCAACCGTCGGATCTGATCATGTTCGTTAGCTGAGAATATTTCTAATATTATCCTATGCTTTTTGTTGGGGGTGGATTTACATCCTCTCTCAAGGCCCATTAGACAATAAGCTAGGCCTATTTGACTAGAAAGCCCTAGGCTTCACCCTTGTATAAATAAGGAGACACTTCTCTTTAGCAAGGGGGATCTCTCTCTCATTCTTATATTTTGAACACTTCTTGTAGAGATTCATAGATTCACTTTACATTTCATATCATTTTGTAATGAATCTATGATCAATAAAATCTATTTGATGTTCTATTTCTATTTGATTTCTTTGTTGATTTCTCCTAAACCTCGAGGATTTAAGAATTCAATTCTTAAATCTTTTATTGTTATGATTCTACAAATACACCATTTTTGGATCAAACAGTTGGCGCTAGAAGGAGGGGGCCAAAGAGAACTATCATCAAAGCTTATCAAACTTGGGAAATCTTAGATCCAAGATGAACACAAAAAAAAGAGAAAAAAAAAAATCGACTCTTACCTCTCTTTCCTCTTCGATTCTGAAAACACTCAGGAGCCTGCAGAGCTTTCTCATCCTCGGTGAACCTGCAATCTAGCTTCACTTCAAGCTATGTTCCTCTTCCTCGCCTTCAGCTCGGTTCCAAGCTCTACGGTTCCAGGCTCGTGGCTGCTGCAATCACTTCGACAAGATTTTAATCTTGGAAAAGCTCGTGACTTTATCTTGGTGAGAGCTTGTTACTGTGATTCCATCTCGGCATCTCATCTTCATGGGTGGGTGACTAAGTCGTCAATACGTTCCTCCACCACGACGTCGAATTCAACCATATCCACAATGAAACTCGCAAACAAGACCGACTTTGCCGACCAGAAGACCTCGACATCCTCATTTAGGACCCTGTTCCGTTCCTTCCTCTGGCTCAGTAGCCTGCAGAGCTCTCTCATCTTCGGTGAACCTGCAACCAGAAGATCTCGCCACAGTGGTGGTCCCTGGATAAAGGATGAAGCTTTCTCATGAAAGCTTTGCTTGGGACTTTGATCGAACACTTGGTGAGCTCTTGAGAGAAGCTAGCCGGGATCAAGTCTTTATCCCGACGACAAAGCCACACACGAACAGATCCAAGATCTTGCTTTGCCTCAAGCATCTTTCCCGACAAGTGATACTGACCATAACAGGTCAAAGTTCGAGACTTTCTTCAACCTACATGGAAGCTTTGCTTTTGATTCTCGATGCTGGAGAAGCTTCCGGAATCCGCCGGTGAAGTTGGCCGCATCTCGCCCGCTTCTGCGCAAAGGTGCCGATCAAGAGCTCCTCACCTCCAGACCAGAGAACTTCAAAGCTTCTTGGACCTCGGTTCCTGTCTCTCTCTGTGCTCCAGGCTCGTGGCTACTGCAATCACTTCGACAAGATTTTGATTTTGGAAAGCTCGACACTTTATCTCAGTATCCGTCAACAGCATCAAAGCTCGAGGCTTTATCTTGGCAAAGCTCGAGTCTTTATCTCAGCATCTCGTTCAAAAGATGACGAACTGTTTAAACAATATGTGCTTCTCCAACAACCGGTGAGGTGACATCTCAGCATTACGATTCTTCAAGCTGTTCAATCTCAGAAAGGAGTAGAAGAAAACAGAGAACATGACCAGTGCGGTGTCTCTTCACGGTCAGCTCATGGTCATCTACTTCAAAGAACAAATGTCATCTCCAACAACTAGTAACAACACGTACTCAAAGATAAGTGTTTTATAACTTCTATGAGATGGCCATATCATTATTTTATTGCTCGTAACGAGCTCCACCGCTTGCTTAAATAATTAAACAACTCTAAGTTGTCCATTGGCTCACGTTATTGCTTTGCTGTTGGTAGCCATATGATATTAATAAGTTGACAATGATTGTATCATCATGTGCAACTCACAAGCACAAGTAATAACGAGTTCCACGGCTTGTTTATTAATTATGCAAAGTTGGTTATCTCTTTTGGTTTATACTGGCCTAATCATGATAATTCTTTTGGTTATATCCAGAATCAATTACAGTCGTGGAGTGCAGCAAAGCCCTCAAGCCACGCTTTCGAACTCAAGCCATGCTTGCTCAAGCTCAAGTTCATCGCAACTCAGGCGCTTACAGTTCATTTTCGTCGGTCATGTCATGTTACCATGACGTGTTCCCAAACACAGCGATTACACCATTATCACCAAATCGTCCTCAGCAGATGTGTGACAAGCAGCACAAGCCGGCGCTTCTCAACGTCATCATAGCCTGACGAACACACAAGCCAACAATTTGCTCGGTATACACGATCTCAACACGAGACTTCGGGTCGACAATAGTTCGGTAAACGTGTATTCTAGGCACAAGTTTAAATTGAACTTGCTTTTTATTAGGCACGAGTTTACGGTCGACTCGCTTATTGTTAGACACGAGTTTACAAAAACTCGCCTTTGGCTAGGCATGAATTTACAGAAACTCTCCTTCTACTAGGCACGAGTTCTCAGTAAATTCGCCTCTGTCTCAGCGTGAGTCCAGTAAACTCGTCTTTCATTAAGCACGAGTTTAAAGTAAACTCGCCTTCTACTAAGCACAAGTTCAAACTAAACTTGCCTAAGTCGTCACAGGCATGAATGTGTCTAGTTAATTGTCTAATAAACCCTATTCGTGAAATTCACAGAGATCGACTTCATCTCTCTCTACGAACTTGGGGGGACTTACTGTTGGGGGTGGATTTACATCCTCTCTCAAGGCCCATTAGACAATAAGCTAGGCCCATTTGACTAGAAAGCCCTAGGCTTCACCCTTGTATAAATAAGGAGACACTTCTCTTTAGCAAGGGGATCTCTCTCTCATTCTTATATTTTGAACACTTCTTGTAGAGATTCATAGATTCACTTTACATTTCATATCATTTTGTAATGAATCTATGATCAATAAAATCTATTTGATGTTCTATTTCTATTTGATTTCTTTGTTGATTTCTCCTAAACCTCGAGGATTTAAGAATTCAATTCTTAAATCTTTTATTGTTATGATTCTACAAATACACCATTTTTGGATCAAACACTTTTTAGTTTGTCTTTTCTGGAATCTCCGGTATGGACTTGGAAGTGCAAAGTGGCACAGGCTCTGCTGTTAAGAGGCGTCGGATGTTACCTTTCGATGACGACCCTATGGAAACATCGTTTTTCAGCTCTGCGCAGGCTAGAGAGGAAGCATATGATGAGCTTTTACCAGAGGGATCTCACCTCATTGAAGGGTTTTCAGGTTGAGTTCTTCTTCACTCTTTAAACTCAATTTGGCCAATGCGTTTTCTTTTCACTAAACAAAACATTCGTCTGTTTTTTCTCAGAAGACGCATCTGCCTCAAGCTTAAAGGCAGCATACGATGATTTCGTAAATGATCCTCCAACCCTACCCGATGACTTGGACTGTCTTGATCTTTATCTGTATGCAACAAAGTTGTACGCTGATTGCATAAAAGATCCTGAGACTCACCCCCTACCTGATGACTCGTATGTTTCATTCTCTATTTTGTTTGCTTATTTTTAAGTTAGTCTCCTATTTGATTCAGTTACTGATAACTGTTCTTTCTTTCAGAAGTTTTGGTTCCCCTGAGGTCCAAATGGATGTTTCAGGTCACACTTCTTTGCGTGAACTCCTCTTTTAACTTAGCTTTGGCATTGGTTCTCAAAAGCTTTGATTTCCCCCAATGCATGTGTATTTGGTGCAGAGTACTTAAACCTGTCACCAGAAACAGAAACCATGGAAGTTATGAGGCCATTGACTAGATCTTCTGGAAATGTTATCTTTAAAGGTAAAATTTTGAATTACAAGTCTGTCGCATAGAGTCACACTCATTATAATGTAAAGTGTGTGTGTGGGGGTGGGATAGCAGGTAGGAAATCATTTGCATGGCTGGTTCCAAAGCTCACATCTTCGTTCATCTATCCATTTGGTTTAGTCAAACCATGTGGGGTTGATGGAGACATGACTCTCAAGGACATAAACCAGAAAATCAGAATTCCAGCAGCTAAGCCAAAGGAAGACAAAGCAGAGCCTCCGGTGATCCAAACTTCCGCCTTTTCAGGGAAACCAGTAGTTGGGAAGATAAAATTCCACACAGGAGGCAAAGGAAGCATCACGATCATGAGGACGAGAGGCTAACCTATAAAGTTAAGTAGAAAGTATATAAGGTATTGCAGTAAGATCCTTGAATCTATTTTACTGGACATATAGTTCCAGTTACAGCAAAGAAAGCATCACGATCCGCTTGAGTTTCACAAGCGGTATAATGCCTTAGCCTTTTTTTATTGTCTGTTGTCACTTTTCACCATCTCTTAGATTTTTTTTTTAAACACTCACCATCTCTTAGATTTAACTTTAAATTAAAACACCAAACAAAAAACTAAAGAAATCAAAGCTTTCGTTTGCATTTATATGTAGTTTACACAAAAGTATTTTATGAAAACAGTACAAAATGTTTTATGTTAGAAATGTGACCTTAGTTTATACAATATATTATATATGTATATAAGCAACTGCAACAATTGCTTTAGAGACAATCATGGAAACCTAGCCTTTAGCGCCGTTAATGTATTATATTTGTTAACGAAGTTGTCTTGTTGGCGAATTTAAGAATTAAGAGCTCTTTAATAAATGCCGCAATAGTTAATATTATTGGTACAAAACCATATATATATGTTGAGTTGAATTAATATATTTAGACTTAACTGATGGTAACATATTTCACAATTAGTCTGGATTTTATTAGAAATCTAAATTTCTATTAAAAATACTCATCATACTACGCAAGTTACAATCTGCAGTGAGGGAATATGAATCCAATAAAAGCTATATGTGATATATACAAGAACTACTAAGGAGTTTTTCAACAAAATTATGAAGTCGTTAACTCCCTTTTGCGTGTGTATAGAAAGCTATTGGGTCAAGAACTTTCTTCTTGTTCTCTACAAGAACTTCAAGAAATTGATAGTCAACTGCAAAGAAGTTTGGGCGAGGTTCGAGCAAGAAAGGTATATACTTCATCTATCTTAGTATGTATGACGATGTTACTTGCAAATATATACACGTCAATTTGAGATTAATATTTTCCCATTTCAACTGTCTAGCAAGTTATTTTCTTCATTTAGATACGATCTTCAACACGGAAATTTCTCAGTGGTTTGGCGACATATCTTAATAAATTTATTTACATCGACCCAGCAGACTTGTGTGTAGTTTCCATATCAGTGTTTATATCATGGAAATGAAGATAGTTGGAATTTTTGTAGGCTCAGATGTTCAAGGAGCAGTTAGAGAAGCTAAAAGCAAAGGTACAATACTATTTACTATGTTAATAATGTGACTATTCGTATTATATATATATATATATTAATGGTGAGATAATGTGACTTCGTTTCAGGAAAAACAACTGTTAGAAGAGAATGTCCAGTTACGTCAAAAGGTATGCATCTCCTTTCCCTCTAGACATAGTTTTGTATACTGATACAAGCATACAATCCAACTTAAAATTACATAAAAATGCTGAAAATATTATCTAAATACCTCTACTTTTTGGGAGAAAATTCAGTCAAGTGTTTTTATGAATTTTCGATTTATTTTAAATTGGTTATTTTTCTTAAGCTTATTATGTGATGAAGTATATTTTTGTTTTAAAGGATTTCAAGGAAAAATGAGTTTTTGCTTACATTTTGTTAAAATGTAGAAATTGATATATATTAGTTTGGATACCAAAATCATTAATTTCATCATCATTTTCCTTGAGACAATGCATATAATACGATTTTTGTGTGGTTGATGAAATTGCAATCTATGTTATGAATAGATGTTATAGATCAATGGAGAGGGTCGATTGATCAACAAAAGAAATTCAGAGTTGTAGACCTGAATTTGTAAGTAGCCAGAAAATATCATATTGTATGTTTATTCAATCATGCAAACCTTAAAATTCTTCGTAAATCATGTGAATAATTTGTTATATTATCTTATGATTGTAATTCTTACACAGTTTATAAGAGAATAATACTTATAATCATTTCATACTTTAAAATATAGTTAATTTAATCATGCCTTACTGATTTCTATTAGGGTGTATTAACGAAGTTAGATGTATCTTTGAAAATAAAGATTTATCAAATTTTTAAAAAGTTTTTGTTAAAAAAATCAAAATTTTAAAAAGTGTTGTCTAATTTTCTATAAATCTTAAGTTTTTGCTTAAAGATTAAAATCTTGTTGATTTCATGATGTTCTCAAAGTTGTGTGTTGGTATAAAAATTGCTGAACAAATATTTCCCAGTAACACAAAATTTAGTCCACTAAATAAAATAAACTAGAACTTTACCTGCACTGTGTGCGGGATTATTTTAATTTATATAGAAGTCTTATGTTTTTAAATGAAATTTCTTGATTTGATGATTTTTTTTTAATGATTTTTGGCGTAAGATTTAGTTTTCTTGAGAAAACTATAACATCTACATGAGTCTTGAACCATAGTTGTTAATTTGAAATAATAATAACTTGTGTAGTTTGACATTATGTTTATAAACTTAAAGTAGTGTTTTATTTTGATGATATAAAAATTATAATATGCAACAATAATTCTTGTAAAATTTTAGTTTGGAAATGCATAGATTTTTATCCAAATCATTATAATTTGTTTCTGTTTTTTTTT
>NW_026617115.1:0-19209 GCF_000801105.2 Raphanus sativus | reverse complement strand
TAATCCCTTGTGGTCTTCTTATCTCATCTCTCTTGTCTGATATGTATTTCGCACACACACGGTCGAAAGTTGCATTAGCTTGGACCATCTTCTTCTCTTGTCCGAATCCCATCCAGTTATGCAGCTTCCACAAAAACCTTGGTTTAACATGTCTATACAAAATTCCTTCTCCAACATCATCCAGAGCTTTAGCAAATTCGTCCTCATGCATTTCAGTAGATAGAGATTTTGGATCAGAACCCGTTATAAGGATTAATATTGTATCAAAAGTGTACCTCCCGAACACGTCTTGCAAGTCCACAGGTGTGCCTTCCTCTGCAAAATGATCAAGAAGGGGAATAAGCCCGTCCTTGAGCTTCCTGGCCAATGTACTCTCTGAAAACCTTTGAAACCGTTGGTGATGGATCATGGCTTGATAAGATTTTCTCAGACTCTTCCACAGCTCCGAGTCCGTTGTGATTATTCCGTTTCCGAACACATCAAAAACATCTTGAAAACCGGGCCCTTTGATGTAGTTTGAGAAGTTTGAACTCAATATATGGTGAATGTTAGCTGGATCTGCTGTAAGCAACATATCCATTCCGGCAAACCATGGTCCCTTGAATTGAAATGTTAAGTCGGTGTTTTCAAGAAGCTCTACGGTGAAGTTGTAGACACGGTGGAGGACCATGATAAGGCCTGGAAGCATGCCAATGACGGGCCAATTTCTAAGGATTCGGTCATGAGGTTTCTTGAAGAGGAAGTAATCAAATATGAGAAAGCAAAGGATGAATATGAAAACTCCAACTAAGGTTATTGGAGACATAAGAGAAGAAGGTTGGTTAATCAGTGTGATAAGAGATAATTAGTGTTGTGTGATGGCTTCTTAGAGTTCAGAAGGGACTTGACTTATATACAGAATTGTTCAGTGAATAAGAGCATTCACTGCCCCCATCAACTCGTGCACCACTGCATGATGTGGATCTCACTACCCACCTATTGACGTTAATGTAGGTAATCAAACCATTTATATCATTCACTGTAACAATCGACCGGTGCACCACTTCATTATGTGGGTCTTACTACTCAACTATTCACCTTAATGTAGCTAATGAAACCATCTATATTATATATTATTTCTCATACATTCAGAGTAAACTGGACTTCTGGACAAGAAGCAAATGCACTAAATTTCCGTCCGAGACCATGCTCCCCAAAGAACATCGGATGGGTGACATGGGTCCATAGCTTCGTTACATACCACAAAATGGGTCCATCATTTCATTAAATCCAAAACTAATGTTTACCTTTGAATCTCACTGTGAATATGATCTGTAGTTAAGTCAGGGTGAACTGGAACTTGTGGACCACATGGAAAATGCACTAGATTGCCATCCCCCAGACCATGCTCGTCAAAGACATCCATCCGGATGGGTCCACAACTTCGTTCCATACCTAAATTTTTCTTGAAATAATTATTTTTAGTCAACTAATTTTCCAAAAAAGAAAAATACCAACTAACCCTTTTTCAGAAAAATGGTTACGTTTGTAAACGCTTAAGAATTTCGGACAGAACCCAAATTTGTAAAATGAAAAAGGATAGTTTACCAAATGTGAAAAAAAATTAATATTCTCATTTACTTGGAGAAGCGGAGAAAGTACCGTCTCCAAAACCTAAAGCAGCCACTTGTTTTCCGCAGCATTCAACTTAACGATGGGCGCTGCGACAACTGCAAGACAGACCTCGTGGCTGGTGGCAACGGCAATTGCCGCAGTGGAAGCACGGTGGAATTATCCTGTCCGTTTTTTCAACAAAGATGTAAAGCCTCGTCTCCGTGCCATCGCTGTAACGTCTCGTACACCTTCCGCCCCATCATCTTCCTCATCGTCGACGGCTGATATCGTCAGAGACAACCCGAAGGCTAAATCTGAGGCTTCCATGGAGAGAGTTATGGGTCTTAGCTGCTTTGGTCCCACCACCGTTCGATTCTAGATCATTACGTAGTCTACTACTTGTTGATTCTAAAGCTTTTATTCTTCTCATTGTGATAATTTTATAGTTTTTGTTTATTTTTTATTTTTTGAATTGGATCGTTAAGTTTGTCTGTTGACACCTTCACAGTTTTGACTTGAAATTCTTAGAAAATATGGAGAGGTTTTTTCAGGTCATATAGGTATTAAGTCTTGAATTAGAAATCAAATAGCAAGTCTTGTAAAGGGTATTACAAGGGTTTTATATTGATAAATGAGTTCTTTGGCTATTATAAGAGGTTATTTATAGGATAATTTTTGTAAAAGCTATTAGACAGTGGCAATTATAATGGTGATATGATAAGTTCACAGTGCCATCAAATTTTGTAAGGAAGAGGAAGATAGATCAAAGTGGCTGAGTGCGAAGAGCAAAGACTATGGCTGAGAGAGAGTCTCTTTGATGTTACGAGAAAAGACTTTTTGTTTTCTTTTTGCGTTTTCTTTTTGTTACTAATCATGTTATAACTACTGTCGAAAATCTAAATTCTTACAAAAATTTAGGAAATTTTCAATTCTACCACAATTTTGATATCATTTTTAAATTTACTATTGATTAATTACTATTTTCACAAAGATATTTAAATTTGTGATAAAACAACACTAAACTAATTTTTCAAAATATATATAAAATTTTATAAAACCAGTTTCTTAGTATTAAAAACATTTCCAATGTAAATTTTCTTTTTTTCTTTTAAAATAGAATAAAAGAAAAAAATAGAGTGAAATTATTTTAACCCAACTCCATATATTATTCCATAATAGAATAATGAACAAACAAAGATAGATTATTCTATTTATGTAGTAAACTTCATTATAGAATAAAATATAGAGTTTTTTTGGCATAGAGTAAAATATAGAGTTGCATTAGATCATTTCTTATTTCATACTTCATTTTATTTTATAAGAAAAAAATGGAATTAGATTGGAGAGTAATTAACTTATGTTTCTAACAATTTCATTTTATTTCCTAAACCCTACACAATAATTACCAAAATTTAAATCCAAATATTAATATTTTTTTTTATTTGTGGTATTTTTGAAAAGTAGTAATTAACTTATATTTCTAACAATTTCTCATAAAATTCAATATTTTACCCAAAAAAATGCAAAAGAGATTTGAACACAATCTTTTTGTAGCTATGTTGTCAGGGATGCAAAATCAATTCTCTAAAGTCCTGCTTACTATACATAATTTTACTAATACATGAGGGTCTTTACTGTAAGAACCGGCAAAAAAAAACCTTTTGACCTTTTGGGCTTTGTAAGAAGGCGCAGTCTGTCTCCGTTATCCCAGAAAGATGGCGGACGAAAAGGTTAGAGATGAAGCGATGCAGATCATTGGAATGTTTCAGATCCTTCCGAGACTTGTCGTTTTTGATCTCGATTATACTCTCTGGCCTTTCTACTGGTAACCTTTCTCTCTAATTTGATTCATCAATTCAAAACACATATCAACTGTCCGTGTGATTTTGGGTTTGGGTTAAAAAAACATTGTAACTGTAGTCTCGAATGATTTAATTTTGGGAATTATTAGAACATTTGTTGGAATGAGGAACAATCTGGAAAGATATCACAAAGTTCGTTTGTTTTCCTCTTACCAGTGAATGTCGTTCTAAACGAGAAATGCCGTCTTTGTATCCACAAGCAAAGGGTATAGTGAGTGCTCTGAAAGCGAAAGGAATTCAAATGGCGATTGCTTCCAGATCTCCCACTTCAGACATCGCCAACACTTTCATTGACAAATTGAATATTAAGTCCATGTTCGTCGCCAAGGTAGTGTTTCACTGTGTTAGCAAATCATTTTCTTTGTCCCGAAATTTGAATTCTATTTTGGGGACTGTTTCAGGAAATATTCTCGAGTTGGACTCACAAGACGGAGCATTTTCAAAAGATACACACAAGGACAGGGGTGCCGTTTACTGACATGCTCTTCTTCGATGATGAGGACAGAAACATTAAATCAGTTAATAAATTAAAAACAAACTACGTTTTGTGCTTCCTCGAGCTTTACATCGCGTTTGCTTGATATGATTAATTATTCTTTTGGTGTTTTTTTTTAAACAGGTTTCTAAAATGGGAGTGACAAGCATCTTGGTGGGTGATGGGGTTACACTTGGAGCACTCAGACAAGGGCTTACTGAATTTTCTCATAACCATAACACTATCGAGAAGAACAAACAGGTTTGGCGCAACAAGTATTCCGGAAAGGCTGCCTCATCTGAGACCGACAAAGACTGACACTTCCGGTTTTTTTCCGGAATTGTATAACCCATTATACCATTCTATGGTGATCATTCCACCATTATTTACTGTATAAATAAATTGCATGGATACGTGAAAGTTTTGTGTTGAAGATTTCTAACTCTCTCAATACTGGCTTTGTTGTTACATGGATGTTCCTTATGTAACTGTGTTTTCCTATGAAACTCACTGAAAATGGTGGTGCTTGTGCGTAGTTGAAATTTATGAGTGTTAAGGAAGTCCCTTTAAACTATTGTATGAAATAAGTTTTTCAACAAGTTGGGTAGATGAATGAACAGAAACATATATCTTTCTCACTGATAGAAACATGTCTTGCCAGATAGAGTCACTGTTGTTTGAGGTAATCTCAAGTTGAGACCATCCAAATTGTATAAACTGTTGTTTGTCATACATACTGTAGAAGAAAACATTCTTTTTTTCTTTTTGCTTTCTATCTGTTGAAACAAGTTGCAAGACTCTGCAGTCCACTAATTTTTCACGATCATTAAGCAAACATTTTGAAAGGTGTTCCACCCAAACTTCTTGCATTTTGGATTCACTTCGCCTCAGCTCTCTGATCATTAATTTTGGCTGGCTTGGTAACCTTTTCCCCAGCTGGTTTGAAACTGGTTTCTTCAAACTCAGCGATAAGTATCCTGGTTAAATCATATATGGTCGTGATTTAGGGGAATAATTGACCGTCTGGTTCAGTATTGATTTCAACTATTGCATCTGTGTGTTGTGAAGCACTTTACCAACAAATTGCAAAATTTCTGTGAATTATAAGACGATAATAACTTCTTAAAAGGAAAAAAGAAGTAAATCCTCAGATAACCCAATTCAAATGTGAAAACAAAAACTGAGTGTTTTAGTCTTGAAAATAGAATAAAAGAGGCTTTAAGCTCAAAACAGTAAAAAGCTACAAGAGACAACATCATGAGACGAAAAGAGTTGCACTGATTTACTCTTCGTCCTCCTCATCATCGTCCTCACCACCAGCTGCTCCATTCAATGCCTTAACTCTCTCAATCAACTTGTTCTTCCTTTCTTCATAGGTCAACTTCTTCAAATTGTACCTGTTGTTAACAAATCAAAACACAATTTGAGACAGAGAACGATCCAACAACAATGTTTTTAACAAGAAATAATAAAATGTTTTACCTCTTGTGTGCCTTGGGAGCAGGTTTCTCAGTCTTCTTTGGGTTAGGATCAGCGCGGATGGCTGCATGAACCTTCTTGTACAACTCCTCCATGCTCTCGGCATCAACTCCTTTCTTCAAGTACTGGCTGAAATGAGTCTGAAACTTCTCTGGCTCATCTTCGTTCAACATCTTCATATAGTTCGACACATGGCCACCGTAGATGTAGTTCCTGTGGATCTCAGCATCAAGCTGTTTGTTTTCTTTGTTGAAACCGGCAAATCTCTTGTCACTGTGAGGGATATCAAGACCTCCGTCCAATGCACCCTACAAAAAACAAACCAAAAAGCCATATTAAAGACTATACAAACATATTATTCTAAGGACTTTTAAAACAGTTTTTATCATACCTTGAGTGCACCGAAGACACGGTTTCCTGTTGTGGTCCTGATAAGACCGACGTCAAGAAGAGCACGGAAAGGTCTCCTTGACTCGGTGGGTTCCACGGAAAAGTCTTCACCAGTGGCCTAATCATGAATATTTAGGGTATTTGAGATTCAACCAGAGATGAAAATACACAAAAGTAGAGAGAGATATTAAAACATACCTCCACGTTGCCTTCATACTCTTCATCCATTTCCAACATCTTCAACACACGGCGAGCCAAGAGAAGGCCAGTACAGTAAGCTAGTTTTTGAAAAATAAAATAATTTTAATAAACCATGTAATAAAACAAGAAAACTAAGCATATGATATTTTTTTATTTTTTGATTCAATACCTGCAGCATAGTTGGAGAGCCCAACAGTGAGCCCATATTGAGGAAGCTCATGAGCATAAGCAGAGGCCTTGACAATGTCACCAGCTATGCTCGCGGACACGATTTGCGCGACGATGTCTTTGTTGGTGAAACGGACAACGAAACGGTACTTGGGGGTGTTGTACTTGTTCTTGTCTTGGTTGATGAGACGGATTCTTGCTCTGTAATCAGTCTTTCCAGCTGCAGAAACGAAAAAAAAAAAAGGAAATAACTTTCAGGACAGAGACAGAGAGAAAGCAGAGACAATATCAAAACTAAATGACAAAAGTCGATAATACCTCTCCTTCTCCTGAACTTGACTTGGTACCTCTTGAAGTAAGCATTCGACTTGGATGGCTTCACAAACACCTAACAATCAAAAAAACCGTCCTAAATGATTAGTCTATCATATTCAATCCCAAGATCTATCACTGAACACTAAAACAGAGCAAAAGCCACGCTGTTGAAATAGAGAAATATAAGAAATGAAATGAAGAAGGTTAGGTCATTTGATGAGAAAATCAAGAAGAAACCATGGCATAGTAAGAACACAAGAGAGATCAACGCTAGGGTTTTTACCATTGTTTAGCTATGTGAGATCTGAGTGACGAGGAGGCAAGAGGCGGAATGACCTAAATACGAGATTGTTTTATAAATGAAAAACCCTAGATGATATTTCTCTTATTGGGCTCTCCCATACTCGACGCGGCCTACTAATGCTTATGTGGGCTACAAAATAATTTATCGATCTGGATTGGGTCTATATTATACAAGAGGTTTTCCGTTATAATATTCAACTGCACTTTTGATTCATCTCATGAGCTGAATGTTTTTTTAATTCAAATTTAAAGCGTAAATGTAAATGATTATAATATACTAAGATATCATAGCTTCTGTCATTTCCTCTCGGAGAGGGAGAAATCGAAGGATCAGACTCTCATCGGCCCGGCACGGCCCTTTGCCAGATTCAGTAGCAGGTTCTCCGAAAAAGGAGCGTGTCAGAGAGCAATTAACCGTCACTAGAGCAAGTAGAGAGACTCATCGCCGGCGCCATCTGTGGAAAACAAACCATAGTCTTAAATTGTATGGTTAGTCATTGTGTATTTACAGAATCAGTTTAAGCTGTGGACGGAACAAAGTTCCACCACGACTACGGCTATGGCGGATGTTGCGTACGTATAAGTTTGAAGAACAAAGTTCCACTAATTATGAAACATTTTTGTTTTTTAACATCCTTTAATTATTACAAGTTAAAAAGGACATGTCTCAGAGAAAGAAAAAGAGGTCTTACAATAACCCAAAATGCAACCAAGTTTCAGAGAAAGAGTCAAATCTTATAATCGTAGGATTCTTTTTAGTTTAAGGTCATGATGCAATGAGTAAGACACATGTGAATCAAATATGACAGCCAACCTCCCACC
The DNA here is from genome assembly GCF_000801105.2 of Raphanus sativus. Classification (NCBI taxonomy): domain Eukaryota; kingdom Viridiplantae; phylum Streptophyta; class Magnoliopsida; order Brassicales; family Brassicaceae; genus Raphanus; species Raphanus sativus. The sequence goes on along the minus strand of NW_026617115.1, from coordinate 11,601 downwards.
TTTTTTGTAGCTTAACCCTTCCATTGGTAATATTTTTTATAACAAAGTATCATATTTTTGAAAAGGGAATTTGTTCAAAAATATATGACAGTCTTCTTTGATTTGAGAAAAATATAAACGTGCATTAACTCAGTTTTGCTGCCACTTATATTTGTGTTAACATAATTTTATTTTATGAGTGATCAAAACTTATTTGGATTATAACTTACTCTTTTTTCTTTTTTTTTTCTTGTTCACAAGATTATAACTCACTTGAACACCAAAAAATGAGAGTGGACATTGTTCATAATGTTTTCTTCGCTGAAGTTGTTTATTATGGGGGAATGTTGCAACGAGCATTGGATAGTTCCTTTATGTAGCAACCAAGCTAGGCTTTGGCCGATCTCTGGTGAAGGTCCTGCCTCTTCAACCATCTCTTATGTCACGTTCTTTTCTCTTTTTTTTTATCACGTCACGCTCTTGTCAGAGTAACTCTGTCAAGAAATTTCTGAGAAGATTATTTATTTTAAAATTAGCTGAGATTTAATTAGAGAAGATAAATAGGAATCAGTTCATTGAGAAGAGAAAAATGATTGTTTATGTTATGGATTTTGATAAAGACGATCCCAAACCCGTCTAATATTTGTAACATTCAGAAGACATAATATCGCTTGGAGTAAGGTTAGACCTTTACAAAAAGTGATAATAATTGTAAGAGATCGTGTTTAGACAGGAGGACGTAGCAGTTAAGTGATGAATAATTTAGCCACACTTGTTTATGCTAGCTTACACTCAATGCCTGAAAATAGGATGTATTAGTAACTGTTTGTGGAAATACAAATACGGTCACCTTTAAAAACTAAAGAAGGAAAAAACGTCTACAATAATTTCAAATGAAGTTTTAACAAATCAAAGAAAGAAACAATGTTGAAAAAGTTTTCAAATGACATTTCAACAAAAATTTGACAATAATGCCTTTAATAAAGTGGACTGGGACCTTTGAGAAACGAGTCTAATGAATAATAAGAGGACAAATACTTCTTAATAAAAAGATCTGCTTTGAGAAAGACACCTAGGTATGATTATGTTTTGGCAGCACAAATTGTCTGAGAATTAGTTAGAGGTGTGAGTTCAGTTATTTATTTGAGTTTTAGGTTTTTGGGTTTAAATATTATAGCTCTATTTGGGTATTTGTAAATTACGGTTTAGATTTAGTTCGGGTTCGAATAATTCGTTTAAATTATTTTAAAATTTTTAAAATTCATTATATGCTTTAATTTATTAAAATAAAAATAAGATATTATATTATATATAAATTTGAATAATATATGCCAAAATGCATAAACTTAACATATAAATTGGTTTCACTTAAATATTTTGATAGAGAATCAACAAATATTTCAAATATTTTTGGTGTTTTGAATATTGTTTAGATATTTTAGATACTTACTCTTGATTTGTATATATATTCACATTTCGAATATTTTAGATAACTTCAAAATTTCTTATATATTTTAGATAGTATTTATATATTAAATCTAAAAATACTTAATATATTTAAGTATATAAATTTATTTCAGATACCTTTGAATATCCAAAATATTTTGATTCAGAACGGGTTTGGTTTCGGTTCTTTAGATATCAAAACTTTGAATCTTCTCGGATATTTACATATTTTCAGTTTGAACTCGTTACTGCTACTACAGTCGGATTCGGTTCGGTTTTAGGATTAGTATTTTCTGCCCAATCCTAAGAGCATCTTTATTGGTATATTTGAACAAATCTTAAAACAATATAATAAAAGGAAAAAAAAAAGAAAGAGCGACCAAAGATGTGTATCTCGAGTATTCTTTAAAAAGTGTTTTGGTGAGATTATTAGGTGATGTGGCTTAATTTCATTGGTTCTGTTTTTTGGAAAATGAATTAAAATTTCATTCCTCCGGCAAAATCGATCTCTCTCCTCCTGCGATCAAATTTCTTTTTCCTTGATTTTCTCGGCGGCGTGAGCAAATGGGACGGGGTCAAGAACAAACAAGCCCAGAAGAATCTCAGATCCATGATTTTAGGCGATCTCTGCTTCTTCTACCACTCCGGTACGAAATCGAGGTGCGTCGTGGGTGTGGTGGAGGTGGCTCGCGAATGGTACGAAGATGACGATGACGAAGGAGAAAGAGAAGGAGCGACGTCAAAGCTGTCGGAATCGAGGTACATATCTTTTTTATTTATTTTTTGTCTTCTACTACACCGTTTTTGTTGCTTCAGTGAATGTTGTGATGGACAAAGTCAGATGCAGACCAAAAGGGTTTGCTTATGTCAAATTCTCTTCCAAAGAAGAAGCCGACGAAGCTTTATTACAACTTAACGGACAGGTACTTTCCCCATCTCTATTAGCTTGGGAAATATATATATATATATATTTGATGAATGTTTTGTGGTGGAGCATTAGAATAAGATATATATATATATATATATATATGCTAGAGAATGGAACTATTTGTTGTTGAATAATATGAATCTCATCAACTCTTTGATACTGGTTATGTTTTTGAAAATCTTGTTGCTGCTGTGCAGAGGCCACGCAACAGAACTCTGACCTCTGTTCATGAAGCAATGCTTGAGGATGTCGCTTACCCTGCTGAGATTGTTGGAAAACGTACTCGTTACCGTCTTGATGGTTCCAAGACATGAAGGTATCTCTATATCCTTTACGAGAATATTATCAGATTCTCTTTCTATGAATGAATCTGCTAAGCTCTTGAATTATTATTACTTCACACAGATCTATTTGGAGGCCAAGGAAAGGAACAACACAGAGTACAAGCTCGAGACTATGATGGGTGTGTACCGGAAACTTATCGGAAAGGATGTCACTTTCGAGTACCCTGTTGAAGCTTGAAGATGTTGATGACGCTGAAGAATCTCATCAGGATAGAGCTTTTGATTCTGTTTTGTGGTGTCTAGGATGAAGTACACTCTGTTTTTTTTTTTTTTTTTTGAACAACCAAGTACACTCTGTTTTGATTCAGTTATTCATAATCTTCATATTACAAAAGACTTACTTTCTGTGCTTTTCAAATTTGAAACCTATAAGTTTCAGTTCCATGCTCAAATTCCGACAAGAAAGTCTTAAATCAAATTTGAAATCTACAAGTTTTAATTAATATGTTTGTTTCTTTTTATGTTTTTCATTTCTATCTTTCATTTTTTCATAATAATTTGAAATTGTATTTTGGATATCTTTTTATTTTTAAATAAAGTTTAGTATTAATTTTTTATGTTTTCAATTTAAAAATTATTTTTATTGTTTTAAAAATTATTATATGTTTTAACATTATTAAATTATATAATTATTAAGATACAAATTCTATATCTTCTCATTTATCCCACTACTAATTATTACTAAATTTTATCTTTTATATTATTTTATTAGTTTTTCACACCTAAGATATATCATTCCATTTATCCCATTAAGAATGCTTAACGTAGACTTTTTGTCTTGCAAAATATTTAACTGGTCACAAGCACGTGGACATACCTGATTGTTTCTATCACATAGGAATAGGATAAGTCTAAATAAATAATTGGAAACTCTAAATGTTCATATTAGAATAATAAGCACTCCAAAATCAAATCTCGTACAAGACACTAATCATACATGTGTTTTTTCGATACATTAAGACCTTGAATGGTGATAATAACAAACTAGTAACAACATCTCCAGATAATTTTTTTCAAGTAATAAACCAGATATTTGTTTACTAATGTCCTAGGAGGCTTAATTTAGCTGTTTGATTTTCTCTTGAGAACAATGACCCAAGTGACGGCTTCAAAGAGCAAAGCTATGCCTCCAAGGCTCGCGAGCACTGCAATGTAAGCAGTCTTGTACGCGTGTTGGGGGTTCAAGATGCTAAGACCTTTGAATACATTAATGATCCCGAGGATGATGATGGAATAGCCGACTCCATGGTGGTAGATATTCCAATAGACTCTATATTTGTGGTCCTTCTTTGGCCTTAGACACATCGCAAATACCTAAATGATGACAGAGAAGAGACAAGAAAGTACTCTCAAGATCAAGAGACATAGTCAAAATCAAATGGTAAACATAGATCAATTGTTAAGTTAAAAAGAAGTGATAGTTTCAACAACTTTAGCGAATGATATGAAGAAGAGCTTTTTTCAACTTCAGGAAACATCTCTGAACAATAACTTCAAAGGGTAAACAACTTTAGGATGTTGTTTTTGTAATTTACCTGAATGGTGGCGAGTGTGAAGAGGGCGAGGCCGATGTTACCGTGGCTGGCATAGCGAATACCTTCGGACTCGTTGCCTAACTTGATCCCGATGGACCAACCAGCAACGCCGATGACGTAAGCAGAGAACTGACAAGACACGTGGATGTAAAACCAAGCAGGATCTGCGGATTCAAACACCCTCATGTACCTGGCTATTATTGCTCCGACAGGAAACAGAATCCCCCAACTCACGGCGTTTAATATCCCATGAATCTACACAAATTTAGATTCAGTTTTGCTTTCCCTTGTTTATGTTATATTATATTTATTTATTTATAATAATACAAACTCACATTTCTCTTCTTGACTCTAGAATCTCCCTCGCCTCCTCCACCCCCGCCGCTGTTATTCCCGCTTAAATCAAGAAGTCCTTTAGAAGAAAGATTCGGCGCGTCGAAATCGTGCTTCTCTATCTTTCCCTCGGGACTCACCCCTGGACCGACTTGCCAGACCTGATTCACCTTTCCCTTGGCAGCCAGATCAGACGGAACTTTAATCCTCGCGAAGATTCTCAGCGTTCCTCCGTCTCCGGACGCTTCCTCCTCTGCTCTCATGTCCCAAACCTCGAACGCTAGCTTCGAGGGAACAATGGTGCTGTAAGAGCTGATGTTTAGCGTCTTCACCACGGCAACGCCTTTGTTTGGGTCCTTGTATGCGACAAGGGTTTGAGCTCCAGCCATACCGGTGGCTTGTGGATTTATCGCCCAAGAGACCCATCCTCCTGGCTTTGAGGGCGGAGCGGAGAAGACCACGGCGAGGGTTGTGTTTGGTTTGTCGTATGAGAAGTGGAGGAAGGCTTTGAGTTGAGGGAGGTCTAGGCAATGAGGGTAGGTCTTGTCGCCGGAAAATGTCTGTGACTTGCATGTTTGTGAGACGGACGGTGAGATTAGCAGAGCCCAGAAAAAGAAGGAGAGAGAGATTCCGACGGAAGAATAAGCTGCTGCTGCCATATCTTTTGATGGGTTGTAGTAACCGTAATAAAGCTTTTTGACGGAATAAATAGGCAAAACCAGCATGTGTTTAGGTGTTTTTTATTTTACAGATATTTAGATTCTTTTCAGATGTTAGAGTATATATTATACAAGATATTATTTCCAAAAGTATCATCAGATCAGATAACTGTATATACTATTCCTATTATGTTCTTAATTCATTTTTATTGGTGGATGTAAAAAAGCTAAACAGATGCTAGGCGAAAAATTAAGAAATTAGAGACACCTACGATTTAGAGCCAAAATATAAAAAAAATGTGATTCTACATGTGTGTCCTTTCCGTTGATCAATCACAAAACATTAAAATCACAAAAGAAATAAAATTATTTTTAATTTTGCAGCATTTAAAATTTGTGATTAATCTTAATTCTTTGGGAAAGTAACTTTGTAACTTTACAAAACACTTTTAAAACTTAAAAATTTTAAACTAAATAACTTTACAACGGTCAAAATTCAAAAACATATTATAATTTATATCTAACAAAATATTAGAAAGTGGTGGCTTTTTTTATCGAAGTTGATGTCTCTCGGTTTATTTATTGTTTCTTTCCATTAACACCGGTCTAGGGGATCTTCACAGTTTAGATAACAATCTCCGGTTCGGGGTCACCAATTGGTCATCGTTCACTTCCCGGTGTCACATTAGCTCTCTCTTGATCTTTGTGGCAGTGTGTTTGACCTATCGTACATGTTTAGAGATTCGCTGGTTTGGTGGTGGCGGTGAAATCGACTCACTTCTTGATGTTTGTTGGCTATGGAGGTGATTGTACATGCGAGATCTCGAAGTATTGCTCAGGTGATTATCTTGGGTCTCTATCGCTTTCATTTGTTAAGAGCTTAACTGCGTGTGAAGGTTACAAGCTCGATAAGTTCATTGGAGGCTAGCTATCCTAGAAACATCTAGGGAAACCCCGACATCCGAGGGAACAAAGTGAAAACATTTTTTGATTTCTAGATATTTTGGTTATGAACTAGCGAAACTGAGGTGATGGGTTGAGTGAAGCTAGTTAGGACTAGAAATTATGTTGTTTTGTACGATTTGATTTGTAATCGAATCCTATTCCCGATTTCGGGTTGCTTTATAAAATTTTCTTCGTAAAAAAATTAGAAAATTTTGATAAAAAAATTGCATCGACTTATTGGATCTTAACAAAATGTGTCCAAAAGATAGCTTTCATCCCTCACATATATGTCGAGTCAATATAAGACAACGAATGTTAACATTCATGGATAACTTCTCCGGCTACAATCAGATTATGATGCATTCCGACGATGGGGCAAATACTGCATTTACCATCAATCGGGACCTATTGTTATAGTCATGTATTTTAGATTGAAGAATGCAGAAACGAGTTACCAAATGTTGATCAATAAAATGTTTGTTGACAAACTCTGCGTCGCTATAAAAGTTCGTTAAATCTCTGGTCGCCGCCGATCATATTAATCATCCGAAAGAGTGCTTCCATATACTGAACGATTACAATATGAAGCTACATATGGTGAAGTTTACTTTCGAAATCGTTCTTGGAAAGTTTTTGGATATATTGTCACTCAAAAAGACATCGAGGGAAATCCAAAACAGATATCAGCAATCCTCAGTTCAACATAGACGTTTTGATCTTGATTCGAAGTGTTACCACTGGACCAAGAGCCCTATAAGAGTCAACACATTAGCTCTGTAAAAATTTTGAACTTAAATCGCTAAATCGTTAACTTCGTTACAAAACAATGGATCATTTCAAAATACGACAACTAAAAAGAGTCTTGGTTTTATTGGGCCTGAATTATAAAACAAACGCCCAATAAACAACCCTTAACCGTATCTGAAAAAACCCTAACCGCCTCCATATAAAACGCGACACTGAAGCAGTTGAGAAACGAGAATCGTCGAATCGAGGAAGAGATGGTGTCTGGTTCAGGGATATGCGCGAAGCGCGTCGTGGTCGACGCGAGGCACCACATGCTGGGCCGTCTCGCTTCGATCATAGCTAAGGAGCTGCTCAACGGACAGAAGGTTGTTGTTGTCCGATGCGAAGAGATATGTCTGTCAGGTGGATTGGTTCGACAGAAAATGAAGTACATGAGGTTTCTCAGGAAACGCATGAACACTAAACCTTCTCACGGTCCTATTCACTTCAGGGCTCCCTCTAAGATCTTCGGGCGTACCGTTCGTGGGTTAGTTAAAATCCAATCTCTACTTAGATATTAGGTTCTATGGATAGTTGTTTCGCTAAATCTTGTTTATGTTTGTGATGGTGATAGGATGATTCCACACAAGACCAAGCGTGGTGCTGCGGCGCTTGCACGCTTGAAGGTTTTTGAAGGAGTCCCACCTCCTTACGACAAGGTCAAGAGAATGGTCATTCCTGATGCTCTCAAGTATAGATCGTTAAACTTTTCTGTTTTAATTATAAAAATGTACAGTACAATGTGTTTAGTTCTGATTTTTTTTTGTTCTTAATTAGGGTTTTGAGGCTCCAAGCTGGTCACAAGTACTGCTTGTTGGGTCGTCTCTCTTCTGAGGTTGGCTGGAACCATTACGACACCATTAAGGTCTGTCCATTTTCTATATATAAATATGGTTTAGGGAATAAAAGTTTTTCATTTAGTAAATATAATGAGTTTTGAAGAGCCTTCATTTGACAACAAGAAGTAGAGTTGATGAAACCAGATATAGTTGGGATGGTAGTTTTGCTCTATCTATTGCATTTACTGAAACATATTTTTCATTTTTTGAATGCTAAGTTGATTATGTAGTAAAAGAAGATTGTGTGGTGAATCCTGCTGATGTTTGAAACTCAAAACTTAGGATCATACAGTCATTTTATTTATGAGGCTATAAATATCTTAGAGGAAACTGGGATTTACCTTTTGGTGTAATGATTTTGCAGGAGCTTGAGGTCAAAAGAAAGGAGAAGTCACAGGCTGTGTATGAGCGCAAGAAGCAACTCATCAAGCTTAGGACCAAGGCCGAGAAGGTTGCTGAGGAGAAACTTGGATCCCAGCTTGATGTTCTTGCACCGATCAAGTACTAGAAAACCCGCATCTATCTTTTGGTTTAAACGTTGCTTTGTTTTTGCCTTTGATTTTTATTTTATTTTTGAATTTGGTAACCTTGTAGACGTAAAGATTGGAAAGAGTACATTTTGGCTTGTTTTGTTTCCTATTCAGTCAATGTGTTATGGTTCCAATTCTATTTTTTTTCTTTTGTTGTCAGTATTATTTTCTAAGCTCGGAAAGGTTCAACATCTATTGGTGTGGTTTTGAAATGTAGGAAAAGTAGATTTTGTTTAGTGGCAATAGTCAGTCGAGAAGCCTATATCTACTCCATTACTCCATAGACTTTCATTGGAATTTTGGCGATATCAAATAGTTTTATTGTTTGGGGATTGAGACTCAAGAATCACTCGAGAAGCTTATATCTCCTCCATTATTAGCTGTTCCCACTCTCCCAAACCAAACGATGGACAGAACAAAGAAGAAGGTGTGACATCTCTCTATGATGCAGTGGTGTTTTACATACGTCAAAAGATGTCAAAAAGACGATCACGAATCTATCTATCTATCTACCACCTTTTCCCATTTCAACTTTGCAAACTCAACCTGAGAGTTTACAATTTACTTTGACTGGACCAAACCAGTGTTAAGTTATGCACTAGCTCAGCCAAATCCAAAGACCGTCCACTTGATGATGTTGAATGCTGCAAAGTGAGGAGTCCGACTCTGTACAAACCGGTTTGGGTACTAAGATATTCAACCTGCAGACCTTTTGAACGGACTACAAGGATGTAATTGCGATGATTAGCGAACTTCATGACCAAGCTTCTCTACTGAGTTGAAGGAGTTCGTGACACTACAAAGAAGATTCCAATCCTTCAAGCTTGTAGAATGAGTTAGTGACACTACAAAGAAGATTCCAATCTCATCTACATTCCACGGACTCAGAACGCTATTGCCGATTTTTTTTAGTCGCAAGTGCAAGATCATTTCATAAAAATCTTTTTATTGGTTATTATATTTTGGTTTGTACTCTAAAATGACTTAATGTTAAAAGAAGTCTAAATATAAGCCACCTAATAACAAGACAAAAAAACTAGGAGAGTTGGAAAGGTCCTAAAAACAAACTTGGTGTTCTGCCAGATCAACATAATTGGTAATAAAAAGACAACTTCTTATTTTCTATAATTTGTCAAACTGGTATTTTCTATAATTTGTCAAACTGGTAATATATATATATATATATACCTGTTTGTTAATGGCAAATGGTAGCCAACATTTTGTACAATTAGTTTAACCTTGAGGTTGTTTTTCTCAGTATTGCATCGTTTCAAAACCTCCTTTTTGTTTGTGTTTTAACCTATTAAATCTCTGCATAAACAGGAAACTAAAATATTTCTGTTTCTTAAGGACTGTTGGTACTCCATATAAACCAATCGAAGGTCATTGAAAGTACGTAGGAGAGGTGTTGCAAAACGTTTTAGACGAATAACAATATCCTCTATAGAGAAAATGAGTTGTTTCTCGTGTTTCTCTTCAAAAAGTTTGGAAAATGAAGGTTTTTCCATGCCTGCTCCCTATAGGCAACCAGGCTCACCTAGTAAGTTCCCGCTCATATCGTTGGAAACGTAGTGGCTGACTTTTTTTAGATCTTTTGGAAAATAAAACATAATAAAACAAAATTTCCGCTATATCTTTCTGTCTTGTAGATAATCAAAGAGAGAGAACAAGACAAGTAGTGGCCAATAATGCAGCCTCGCAATCCAACAACATCGAGGCTCAGAGTTTCTCATTCCGTGAATTAGCCACCGCGACAAATAATTTCAGGCTAGAGAACCTCATTGGCGAAGGCGGCTTCGGGCGGGTCTATAAAGGAAAGCTCGACAAGACAGGACAGGTCAAATCCATATATGTCGAACAATATTTGATTCTCTCTGGTGTCACAAAAAAAAAATATTTGATTCTCTCGTACAAAAAAAAGTCGAACTAATTTCTTTCTTATTTTTTTTTTGGGGTTTGTGATCAGGTCGTGGCAGTGAAACAGCTTGATAGGAATGGACTACAAGGACAAAAAGAGTTCTTGGTCGAGGTGTTGATGCTTAGTCTTCTTCATCATTCGAATCTTGTGAACCTAATTGGCTACTGCGCTGACGGAGACCAAAGACTTCTTGTTTACGAATATATGCCTCTTGGATCCGTCGAAGACCATCTCCTCGGTAAATCATCATCCCCGCTCTGTTTTAATGGTTAAACCAAAGATAATCGTTATGTTTTCATTTTTTTTTTGAAAAAGATAACCAACCGGTTTGATGATGTAATTAAAAACAGATCTTGAACCGGACCAGAAACCACTAGACTGGAACTCGCGTATGAAGATCGCGTTAGGAGCAGCAAAAGGACTTGAGTATCTCCATGATAAAGCCAATCCTCCAGTGATTTATCGAGATCTTAAATCATCAAATCTATTGCTTGACCAAGATTTCGATACAAAACTCTCAGATTTTGGTTTAGCAAAGCTTGGGCCTACCGGAGACACACTACACGTGTCTTCCCGAGTTATGGGAACTTACGGTTATTGTGCTCCTGAGTATCAGAGAACCGGCCAACTTACTGTTAAATCAGATGTTTATAGTTTTGGAGTTGTGCTGTTGGAATTGATAACAGGAAGACGAGTTATCGACACAACGAGACCTAGTCATGAAAATAATTTGGTTACTTGGGTGAGTTTCTGTTAGCATACATATGATTTCACTGATGGATCATTAATGTATATACACTAATCAAATGTACAACTTTTGCGTAGGCGCAACCAATTTTCAGAGACCCAACTAGATTCCCAGAGCTAGCTGATCCATTGCTACAAGGCCAATTTCCAGAAAAGAGTTTGAACCAAGCTGTAGCTGTAGCGGCAATGTGCCTCAATGAAGAACCTTTGGTTAGACCACTAATCAGCGACGTTGTTACAGCCCTCAGCTTCCTTGGTGAATCTTCCGACTTTTCCAACGCTGATTCTAGCCATTTACAACAAAATCCATCAGAGACATATCATGATGCAGTTCAGTGGGATTCAAGCCCTAGATAAATTATTTGCTCATGTAGACATTTTATGCTATATGACCCAACAATTAAGAACATACTAGACCTTGACCCGCCCGACCGGGCGGGTACTTGTTTTCTGTTTTTAATTTTTTGTTTATATTAAATGATGAATTTATAATATTTACACATAAATCCAGATTGAAAATTAATTTTGCAGTTATAATAAAATTTAAAATTAAAAGATTAATATAATATTCTGCTATAAAATTTATTTATTTTAATTAAAATAATATAGAGG
>NW_026617114.1:0-19213 GCF_000801105.2 Raphanus sativus | reverse complement strand
TTTCCGCCAGCTTGCTTCGGCTTTTCTGAAGCAATTTCTCCATGTTTCATGGACAGGGAAACTTTCGACGTAGACCTTGGAGTCTAATTCAAAGGAAGAAGACGAACCGCTCCGCGACTACATAAAGAGGTTCAACTTGTGATGTCCAGGGTAACAGGCCTCAGCGATCGAGTCGCCATCGACGCCCTGAGGAAGAACCTCTGGTACAAATCAAAATTCCGAAAGTGGATTTCTCTGGAAAGGCCACGCAACCATCCAAGATACCCTCCACAAGGCAACGGATTTCATCATCATGGAAGAAGAGATTGAAGATCCTAGCGCCAGAAAGCATGGACCGCCGAAAGCGTCCGGCAAGAAGAAAACCTCTCGTAACGACAAGTACGTCCATCACGAGGGGGAAGACGTACAAGGCAAACATAATTACGCCGTTAATTCCGAACAAGGAAGAACCTCCGGAAACACCTGGACGCGGAACTTGTACAAGGACAATTCCAGCTGCGAGTTCCATCAGACGAGAGGTCACTCCACGTCAACTGCAAAGTCCTCGGCGCTAGACTCATTATGAAGCTGCTCGACGGCAAACTAGCAACGGTCAAGAGCATGAAAAGACCTGATCCTAGATTCTGACCGTCCGCCGAAGGACCGACGGAGCCAATCCCAATAACGCTCCTGGAACTCAATCGGGCGAAAAACGCGAACGGAGACAGACGGCGAAGGAAAAACAACAACCGCCAAAGGATCAACATGGTCATCGGAGGATCGCATTTTTACCAGGACTCCGTGTCATCGATCAAAGCCTACGGACGGAAGGCCGAGACAAGCCCCGGATGGTGTCCGGAGGACGACGTTCCCAGTCACGCAATCACCTTCGAGGAACAGGATACGACCGGACTCGATAAACCCCACTATCCTCTGGTCATCGACTTGTTGGTGATTCAAGATCTCGAAGTCGGCCGCATCCTCATCGACACAGGAAGCACGGTCAATATCATGTTCCGCGACACTCTGCAGAGGATGAACATACCCCTCGGAGAAGTCATCCCAGAGCCAAGACCACTAACTGGATTCTCGGGCGTCACATCCAGGACCCTCGGAAAAATCAGACTCCCGGTCATGGCTAAAGAAGTCACGAAGATCGTCGAATTCGCGGTAGTGGATAACCCGGCTATCTATAACGCCATAATGGGAACTCCTTGGATAAATGCCATGAAGGCAGTCCCGTCCACTTACCATCTCGGCGTCAAGTTTCCAACACCAACTGGAACAGCGGTAATCTAGGGAAGCCAAAAACAGTCGCGACTCTGCTTCCTAGCCGAACATAAACTTCGCAGCAATCGGAACGCCCCAGTAGCTAACCCGAAGCGGACCAAGAAGAACCTGAGTACCTCCGAGAACTCAGCAAAAAGCAACTCGGATTTGTCCAAACAGGCCACAACTCAGGATACTGGAAAAATCCTCGAGTCCGTCGCCGAAAAAACGGATGATCCAACTCCCGACGCGACCGCCGACTTAGCTGAAACAGTCAAGGCGCCAGAAATCGTGGAGTAATAACAACCGTGATAGAAGCAGAACTACGAGATGGCTTGATCCTCGCAAGAGGTACGTAGGCAGCTCGTCGCAACCCGACGAGTTCAGCTATCCCCCTCGCCAAAAAGGGGGGGGGGAGATGGGACGGATATCCTTGTACTCCCGCAAAAACACTTTTCGCATGTAGTCTACATTATAAATTATAAATCCTTTTGATTCAAATGCTTACTCAACGCATAAACATTAAGGAAAACGAAAATCATATCTTTAAGGAACGCGAGACGTCGTTAGTTCCCAAAAGGTCTCGATTCTCCATTTTCCTCCAAACAGTCATCCGCGACTCTAAAAACTCCACTAAACAGTCCATCCGCGACTCTAAAATTCGTTTCCGTCGATTGGCCCCGACGGAAAAATACAGAAACGTTTCACTCAATCAAATTCGTAGTCCGGCTTCTAACGAAGTCCTTTTGCATCCGACAAGGATATAATAGCGCGCTATACAAAAAATCCAAATTTTGGTTAGCTCTTCGTAAAGGAAGTAGCTCGACTCGTATCCAAACGAATCATATAAGCCGATAAGCACTTCGCAGATTCTAGAACGGTACGAGTCAGGTCAAAATCGCAAACAAGCAAAACGAAAGCCGATTTGTCATCGCACAGCTTCAGTCCGAAAGTAGACCTAGGTCTTGCCCTAAACCCGGCCTTGCTGGTATCTAAGACATCTCATAGGCATAAGTATCCAGAATACGAGATCCCAAAATTTGCCTCTTATCGCTTACAAACCTAACGTTCGCTACAAGTGACCTACGGACCTAGCGACAAAAAAAAGAGATTGAATGCGAAGTGACTACGCGTATTCAAACCCTCTACACTTGACGAAAGTATAAATCAAAACGCATAGTTCATAAAAGGCATTTATAACAGGGATTCGAAAGCCACCAACGGCCGATCCCGAAAAACATAAAGTCACGCGACCTCCTAAGGGTCGCAACACATACATACAAACGGCCACACTTGGCCTATCATAAATTATAATCAAATGCATAGCAGTCGGTTAGAGATATTCCGAACGAAGAGTCGGGCTGGTCGACCTCCTCACCCCCCTCGCCTGCGTTTGAACCTCGCCTACATCCGCCGTATCCTCCGAGACTTGGATAGGATTCCACAGTTCTCGAATTCTCCCTTCAATCGGAGGAACAAAGGATTCGGCGCTGGCACATATCCTCATCGAGCCATCCATCGTGGCAATTTCGCCGGAAAGAGAGAAGTCCTCACGCTGCATCTTGCTAAGGGTACCGACCGAACCACGGCACTCGCGAAAATCACCTACAAAGTCCTGAGCCTCTTTGTACGCTTCGAACTCAGTAGAAAAAATTTCGGCCCTTCGGTTCATCTCGGCGGCAGCTCTTCTCCGTCCGCTCCTTTCCGCACGAGCAAGGGCTCGAGCCTGGACCTTGGCTTGCCGGCGATTTTGCTCCTCCACCTCCAACCGATACTTAGCAAACTCCCTTTCCGTTTCCTCCGCTTTGAAACGGGCCAGTCGGGCAGTGCAGAAACTCCCATCGATCGATGCATTCCACACTCTCACGGCCTGCAAAGAAGCCAAGGTCAAATAAAAGAAAGAGGAGTTACTCAAGTTTCAAAAACAAACCTCGTTGACCAAGCGAGCACCCTCCGCAGTCACCTTGTCCCTCTCCTCGTTGTCCAAAGACTCGTCACGGGAAAACGCCGGAGGGAGTTCGTCAAAGAAGTCACCCGGGGGAGGAACATCCCGATTCTCTGAGGTAAAGCCAGGATCATATCTCGGCGGCGCGCCATCTCCCGACGAAGTCTCGAAAGCGATCCCTTTATCCTTACGAGGTCTCCGCCTCTGCCTCAAAGGGGCAAAAACGTAGGACCTATCGTTGACACAGGGCCGAGTACCACCTCGCGATCGGTGAAGCGCGACCGCCCCTCGAATCCGGTCGAGAGTGAAGGATTTCCAAGAACAAGGCCTCGACCTAAAGATATCCCTCTTGACCGAAAGATCGGAAGGAACATGTGCGAGACACCTGTTCTCTAAAAAAAAAAAAAAAAAAAAAAAAAAAAAACAAGAACAAACGGACGTTCAGTATTCGCCTTTCGGATTATAAGAGAGGGGATGCGACAATCTTACCTCGTTGGTACAACCAGTCCGTCGGGAATAGGTGGAGAAAGCCTTCCTCGACAGACTCTCCATCTATCCTCACAAAAAAGAAACGATCGACATGATCCTTGGCGTGTGAGGTAACTCCATTGATTACCGAAAAATTGGTCCTCGCCTTCATAGAGTATACTCCATTAATGCTCGTCACCTTGGAGTTCCATAACCCTTCGAAATCGGCAGGGCTAAGGTCTATCCCTAACTCGTAACTCAAAATCACAACGCCGAGCCAGCTCTCCAAAGCTGACACATTCAGCTGGCTGATTGCGATTCCGAAACGGTCGAGGGCCTGAACAATGACCCCAGGGATTGGAAACCACAGTCGACATTGCGTCAAGAACGCCTCGTAACAAGTAAAGTAACCTTCCGGAGGATGCTCCGAACTCTCATTCCCGCGGGGAATGCGAAACACGACTCCCTCCGGAACTCCATAAAACTCTCGCAGAGTTTCGAGATATTCGGGGGATACTTCGCTCGGTGAGTCAATTTCTCTACGCGCCCTCAGAGGTCGCCGGGGAATCGGGATCACGGGAAGGGGAGCATCAGTGCCAAAGACAGCGTCGCAGTACGCGTTCCTGTTGATCTCTGAAACCTCGGGCTTCGGATTTTCTTCTTCAGCGTGAAAACTATCCGAGGACGAGTGAGACTGCCTCCTCGAGGATTTCGATATTGAAGTCATTCTTTTCTTAAAAAAGTAGAGAGAGAATTTGCAAGAGAGAGATTAACTTGAGATTCTTGGGTGAAGTAAGAATGGTAAAGAATTCACAAGTACTTATAGGCAAAAAAATTTTACTATTCACCCCGACCTTCGACACGATTTCGTCTCCATTCTTTCCTCATGAACCATACCGCAAGCTAGGATCTCCAAACCCTACGATTCCTAGCTAGCTGGGGGGCTAACTGTTGGGGTCAAAATCGGTCAAGACGAAATCGATGTCCGAAAATCTCGGAAAAATATGAAAGATGTAAGAGCAACCTCGAGAGACCAATTGTTAATCGAGAAACCTCGGGAAAACATTAAAGTTCGAGATTAAATCATCTCGAAATCAACAGCTAGATACATTCTCTACACAAGGAAAAACCTACGGAAAAACTAAAAACGCAGAAAAACGCACAAACCGAAGGAAACGAACAGCCGACCCCAGTCGTGGCCGTGGCCGCCGGGCGGCTAGCCCCGTGCTGGCCGTGGCCGCCGGGCTGCTAGCCCCGTGCTGGCCGTGGCCGCCGGCGGCTAGCGCCCGTGCTGGCCGTGGCCGCCGGGCTGCTAGCCCCGTGCTGGCCATGGCCGCCGGCGGCTAGCGCCCGTGCTGGCCGTGGCCGCCGGGCGGCAAGCCCCGTGCTGGCCGTGGCCGCCTGCGGCTAGCGCCCGTGCTGGCCGTGGCCGCCGGGCGGCTAGCCCCGTGCTGGCCGTGGCCGCCGGCGGCTAGCGCCCGTGCTGGCCGTGGCCGCCGGGCGGCTAGCCCCATGCTGGCCGTGGCCGCCGGCGGCTAGCGCCCGTGCTGGCCATGGTCGCCGGGCGGCTAGCCCCGTGCTGGCTCGGGTCGTCGGACGGCTAGTCTTCGTGCGTAAGCTCCAGGCCTCCGGGTCGCCAGAAATCCGTATTTTGCGACTTTCCGAGTCCCCGCAAACAAAACTCCTTTTCTGCTCCAGGATTTCAAAGAACCCCTAAGACGTCAACGGATAGGAAGACTTCGTATAAAATGGTGATGGTTATCTTAAAACACCATTCACCACGGCAATGGATCGAAGATCTTCCGACAGACTCGACATCTAAGTAGGAGCATCCTTTCAAAGAAATCGTAGAAAAAACAGCGGAAGTCCGGAAGACGGCCCGAAAGGGACCAAACCTGATCGGACGACCCATTTACGATTTTCTAAAAGGATAGATGCGACAGTTTACAATTATCTTCGCCAGACAAGATAAATGTTAAACTTCCGAAAAGATAAATGTCAACTTTCCGAAAAGATAAATGTCAACTTTCCTGATAAACGCGAAAGCCAACAAAAATGGAAAAAGCCCAGCCCGCGGCAGACTCAGCCCATCAAGGATAGACCGTCATATGGGAGTATATAACAAAGCTAGGAGCAGAGGAAGGGGGATCCGAAATCAGAAGAAAGAAACCACTCCAAAGCAATTTAGAACTTAGGCGCTTATTTCCTTTTTTAGCGAGCTGCGACTCAACTAGGTTAGATCTAGGTTTCGAGACTAGCGACGATCGACAGCTCTTGCGGCCGAGATCTCGACCTGTTGTCCAAACGCTCTCCGCAGATTCGGAAATAAGATTCTTTCTTTTTGCTCTATTTATTTTACGCATTTATTCTCGAATTAGACTTGTCTTAACTTTGTTGTGCGTGGCCCAGCAGATAGCCGGGATCCTCGGGGAAAACTAGGTCAACTTAGTTTTCCTACGTTTTAACTTAACTAAAATCGACAGTGCGAATTTCGGTTCCCACACACAACTTAGCAATTATAGTTTGGGGCTAATCCCACAAACCTATTTAAACCTAGATCTAACAAGTAGACTACTCAGACATAGCTAAGCAATTCATGACAATGGATAGATGAAAGAATTGCATAGATAGAAATAAGTAGAAATATAAAAAGAGATGAGAAATCTCTCCAATCTCTCAAAACAAATAAAACTCTAGTCTCTCTCTCACACTCTCTGCTTTGCCTCTCTAGACTTGTGTAAAGCTTGCTTCTCTCGAAGTTGCCGTAAAAAACACTTAGCAGGAATATTTAAGCATTTCTATTAGGTTAAAAACTCGTCAGGGGCATTCTCGTAATTTGGTGAAGTCTTGGTGAAGTAGTCGGCTAAACCATTTTGTCCTCGATATCGATCGACAACACTGGATGTGTATCGATCGATTATAATCTTCTAGTACGCGGATCTTCTCAGCTACATCGATTGACAACTCTGGATGAGTATCGATCGATTATAATCGCAATGTTGACTTTCGACTTGGTCTTGAATGGTCAACTCGGGTGTATCATCTCTTGCACTCCAAAATGCTCCAAAAACATCACTTTCTCACAAAATGCTCTTGAACCTGAAAAGATACCTAACAGGCTAGAAAACAGATTAATATATAATAAAATACTAGTATACCATGGTTAAAAACGGGTAAAATCCATGGTATATCAACTCCCCCAGACTTACTCCTTTGCTTGTCCTCAAGCAAAAACAGTAGTCTTTGGAAAAGGTTTGAAAATAGCAGGAACTCAAAGATTCAAAATATTGAATTCATCACTCTATGGGTTTGCAATTCATATCTAAATATACTAATCACAGAAGTTCATTATGCCTTATCCTAGCTTAGCAACCAAACTCATCTAGTCAACAACTTAGCAAATCTCATCTGACATTCCCCTCTACTAACCTCATTTCTTAACATAAAATAAAAGTGCAGGCTGTACCTTGGGAGTATCGATCAAAGGACACATGGATTTAACTCAAACAAGTATCTGAACACACAGGTACTCTTCTCTGATCCCTTTCTCCCCTCATCTCTCTTCTCTGAATCTCTTATTAGTTTCAATTTCAACAGGTTTCGATGCCACAAAGGTCATCTAGTCTATCTCATTGACATTTGCATTGTAACTCATACATTTTTGACAAAGTGTAGCGAATAATGGGGTTTTGGTAATTTACCTATCCCTCGTTTCCACAATGTGTGATCATCCTTGAGATTTAGAATACTGGAGTCGCAGGAGACACTCCTACCCCTCTGCCTCTCAAGAAATCATTTCAATCTTTTATAACATAAACTTAGATCTTGAGAGCCGAAGAGAGAGAAGGAAGGGAACCAGAAACACACAGACTTTTTACCTTCCAGACTTGTAAGATGATTCCGATCCAGTGATTTCCAAGCCCCAAGACAAGCAAATAAGTCAGTATTAGTGTTGGGGGTCAGCTTTGGTTCCTTCAAATAATCTCAGCTAGTGTATATAGATGACAGGTTGATCCACTTTAGCATCTTTAGTACTATCTGCAATCAGTAATTTTGAATGGTGCTAAAGAGTGGTCAGACAATCAAATATAAATCTATATCAATGTTCGTATTTAATACTTATGCAAAAAATAGTTTTGAAAAACATTTTTAAATAAAAACCAAAATTAAAACACATATTAGAGCATGCCCATCAGCAAACCCTCCTTTCCCGAATTCCAATGATTTTTTTTATTATTTTAATTTTTTTTTTCGTTTGAATTTTTTTTATAAAATATATATATATATATATAATAATATATATATATATATATAATCGAACCTATCGCGGGCCGCCACGTGGCGTGGGGCCCGCAGAATAGTGAAGACTCGGGTTCACTGCGACGAACTTCTCTCACCCAAGTTCACTGCTTTTTGATTATTATACTATTTTTTTTTTCGAAAAACGTGTGACCCCCTCCCTAAATCCTCTAATGGGTATGCTCTTAGTAAACTCTCCCACAGACTTAAATTACACTGTCCCAATGTAACAAAACCGTAGTGAGGTAAATAAAATAAATCATAATAAATAAATATAACAAGTTAGAATGATTAAACCTGATCGACAAGATGTCGATCGATTCGTAGTGGTGTAAGTCGATCGTTAGTAATGGTCGTGTGGTGTCGAGCGATATGAATGGTATGTGTCGGTCGACGGAATCATCATTCTACTCGGATCTTATAAAAACTGCAAAATAAATCCGAAAAATAAAAGCAAAAATGAAAAATAACTTAAAGAGAAAATAAAAGAAAACCTAATAGTGGGTTGCCTCCCACTCAGCGCTTTGTTATAGTCATTTAGCTTGACTGTGGTAGGTGTGTGACTCTGGGGGTGCAGAAACTGCTGATTATCGGACAGCAATCATCAATTTTGTGTCTCCTACAGTTGAACCATGTGGCAGGGAAGCTTCTTGTGGCATCATCTGATCGTAGCTGTTTTTTATCTATCTTGAGGACTGTATCTTGAAGTTTCCTCACAGAATTCTCAATGTATTCGATGTTGCCAACCTTCCTGTCGATGGTCTGGTAGGTGTATACGGACAACTCCTCAGATCATTCTGTAATGCATCGATCTTGTCATGAATTACTGATCTCGGTCTGCTAAGGACTAGGTGTCGATCGATGCTACTAGATGCGCGTCGGTCGTTTCGCTGAGAGTTCTGTCGGTCGACTCAGTATCAACTGTGTCAATCGATTGTGAGCGCTGTCCTTGGTACTGCAGAGCACGTATATCGCCCTTCATTTGGCGAGTAGTTCTGCATAGGCTGTTCACTCGTTCAATGACAGTGTCATCAATGTTATCACAGGTCCCGTTGAGTCTCCTCTCCATTGCATCCATAGCGTCGTACAGCTCATGTTTGATCTCATCAATTTCTGCTGTAGTGCATGCTTTCTTCGCTGGTGGTGGCTCGATGTCGATCAATATTGGTCTAGGCCTGTCGATCGATGTCGCGTTTCTGTCACGAAGACCAAGATGATCTTGAACTAAGCTCATGTCTTGTTGTAATTATTTCAGCTGCTGTGACAGTGTATCCTGGTTTCGCAGGATAGGTGAACTGAAATTTTCAAGCTTCTTCTCGTATGCTTTCATCCTATCTTCTAGTGCTGCGAACCTTGTGTCGATCGACGGTGAAGATTGTGTGTCGATTGATGGAAAAGTAGCATTCTGAGTCTGATCTTTCTTGCGAATTGATGCTAGCTCTTTCTGTAGAAGATCGATCCTCTTACTTAACCATTCGACATTGTTGTTGAGAGGGCTGTAGACGTCTCGAATCCGCATATTGATGTAGGCAATCTCCCATTCATCTCTCTTAGGTGATGAACATTCTGGTCGGTCCTTGGATGTAGTCTTGCCGATGTCGATAGATGGTACAGATACTGTGTCGATCGATACTGGTGGCGTAGCTTCCTTCTCAAGCATGGTTAATATGTTTCCAAGCTCCATTCTTATCTTAGCCATATCACTCTGGAAATCCTTGTAGCTGACATCCAAAGGCTGGAAAGTGTCTTCCACCAATGTGTGCATGTTTGCCTCAAGGTGTGCCTGAGCTCTCCATACATCAGTCACCATATCATCTATCTCCTCTCTACTGTAGGGTACTGGTGGTGGTCTGTATGCATGGTAAGGGCGTATGTGTTCTGGAAGGCGTAAGCAACCTTTGTGAAAAAGTGATGCTCTCTCCAGAATTCTCCTTATGTGCTCCTTGGTAACTTGGATGATTTCACCATCAACTCCTCTAGCATGTCCAAACTCATCTCTGTAGACACCATATTCATCCTTTGCTTCCCATTTGAATCTCCTGGATCCATCAATATTGAAGGCACGTCGTCCAAACTCCTATCGTCTGTCGGGCGATCTGACTCTTGGTCTGTCGATCGATCTGGGATATCCGCCGTCGATCGATGGTGATGAAACGATGTTGATCGATGGTGAACTCCTGGGTTGACCGAAGCTTTGAGGAACTGGATCCTCCCTTGTGGTGACGTGGTTGTTATCCTGGACGTGAGCTGGGATGTCTGGATGGCCACGTTGCTGCGTGAACAGGTTTTCAGGTCCATTAGCAACCTGGAGGATGTCTGCTATGTCTTCTTTGGTTATGTGCAGAACTCTTCCATCCATTGCTCTTGCAAAGCCATATGTGTCCCTGAAAATTCCAAATTCGTCAGGTGTTAGTGAATCATTCCTGATATCATAAGGATCATGAAATCGAGATTGAGCTCTGTTGAAGGCGTCGATCGATGGTGATGTGGTGGCGGCGATCGATGGTGCACGTCTAGCTGCATGGTTGGATCGATTGTTCATGGTGTTGCAGTCCTCCATTGTTAAGTTTCTGAATGCTGGAAGCTGCTGGGTATAAGGTGTAGAGGTTTGAATTTTCGTGGCTGGAGTTATCAACCTTTTATACCCATGTGTTGTCCTAATCGGTGAAATTCCGATTTTGTCCTTTAAGTCGTCCGGTTTAATATCGATCGATGTGATACTAGCGATGCCGATCGATGGACGATGTCGTTTTGCTGGATGAAGTAGATAATCGATCGATGGTGGACGCTTGATGTCGATCGATTTTGGGAATCGATTTGCAAATCTGTCATTCTCCAAGTAGTTTTCCCAAGCTCTCTCTTTCCAATAGCCTGCATCATGTTCTTCACTGTGGTCTCCATTGTGGGAAGAGGTGGCTATGTCGACTGCAAAACTCTCATGAAATCCGCTATTTGCCCAACTCCTTACTGAGTAATCATCTTCTTTACTGCTGGGTGGGATGGCGAAATTCGGGTAGCAATGATCTGGTAGATCGAGTTCATCATCTGGTGGGTCTCTGTCGATTGATAATCCATGTTTTTTGTCGATCTCCTCTGACTTGCTGGTGTCGATCGATGAGGTTAAGGTGCTGTTGATCGATCGTGAGTACTCTGTCTCGTACTCGACTTCACAATGACAAACTGCAATGATACCAGGATCATCTTCTTTTACCACTGATTTGGCTGGTGGTTTGCCAAGCTTGACAGGGTCGTAGTGGATCTCTGGATCTATCATAGTCAAGCACATCCTGTTGGTATTCATGTCACATATGGCTCCTACTGTAGTGATACACTAAAAATGAATCCTTGCTACTGCCAAGTTAACAGTTGCAATTGTAGTACTTGAGATTCAAATCCAGAGGACCAGTCTACACTCTAGTTCTATAGGTTCCGAAATCAAGCTAAAACGAAGATATGGATTTGGTTATAAAGTGACAATAGTAACAAGCAAATTAACACGAGATTGATTCAATTAAACAAGAGCTAGCCTAGGGTAATTCATTGGGAGTTGAATTGGAGCCAAACAATTATTCAAGCGCAATGAAGTGCTTTATAGAACTCGGATCACTCAGCTGGAACAGTCCACTGTCGTGGCAGTGATCGCTTTGCAGATCGATCTCACCACCTAACTGTCGTTGGGATGAGGATTGATTGCAAGCTTTAGAGAACAGGTCCGATCAGTTCACTTACCACCCTAATATCTACTTTCGCTGATTAGGGATACTAAGCTCATTCAATACATGTCAAGTTATCTCCTAAGCGGTTAACTAGGTGATGAACTAGTGATCTAACATCAAGTGATCAGGTTAACGAAAGCAGTAAGAACAGTATGAATGAAGAACAGTTATGGATCGCTTATCTATGTTTAGCTCATGTCTCAACACACTAAAAACCCTAGGCGAGTGATATATGGTGTTTTTCACATCATTGTATATATGTTTTCATTTGTTTCAAGTAACTAATTCGTGTCAGTCTAGTCCTTTTTGACCTTTTACAGGTCTGGAGTTAGTAGAAGAAAGAAGAGAAGGTGCCTGATGAAAAGAAGTCCTTTTGGAGCATTCCTGCGGAGAACACTCAAGAGAACAGTCCCAAGACTGTTCTCTCTCAAGCGGAACAAGCAGACGGAGTGATCCGGAGATTGTTCCAGACGAATATGGAAACTCCTATTTCGGGAATTAAAGCCCTGTTGCCCTAATCTCTTTTCTTCTGATTGGCGCCTCCATATAAAAAACGCCATCTATCTATTTTCTATTTTTCTTACGTGAGTATTTGCGATCTGCAACTTGTAAGGGAGAAGAATCCATCCTCTCATAGAGAAGATCATCTGAACCCTATTGTTTCATACTCTGTTCTTATGCAATTTTATTCAGGATTATGTCTTTGTTTATGTGCATCATGATCGAGTAGTGACCTTGCTCGCCTAGGGTTTTTAGGGTGTTGAGACATGAGCTAAACATAGATAAGCGATCCATAACTGTTCTTCATTCATACTGTTCTTACTGCTTTCATTAAACTGATCACTTGATGTTAGATCACTAGTTCATCACCTAGTTAACCGCTTAGGATGATAACTTGACATGTATTGAATGAGCTTAGTATCCCTAATCAGCGAAAGTAGATATTAGGGTGGTAAGTGAACTGATCGGACCTGTTCTCTAAAGCTTGCAATCGATCCTCATCCCAACGACAGTTAGGTGGTGAGATCGATCTGCAAAGCGATCACTGCCACGACAGTGGAGTGTTCCAGCTGAGTGATCCGAGTTCTAGAAGCACTTCATCGCGCTTGAATAATTGTTTGGCTCCAATTCAACACCCAATGAAATACCCTAGGCTAGCTCTTGTTTAATTGAATCAATCTCGTGTTTATTTTGCTTGTTTACTATCGCCTATTTCAACCAAATCATATCTTCTTCTTAGCTTGATTCTGGAACTTATAGAACTAGAGTGTAGACTGGTCCTCTGGATTTGAATCTCAAGTACTACAATTGCAACTGTTAACTTGGCAGTAGCAAGGATTCATTTTTAGTGTATCAAGTTTTGGCGCCGTTGCGACGGGGACCAGATTTTTTACCTCTAATTTTCGGTTTCATATCTAGTCTAAGATATCTAACTCGTGTTATTTTCTTTGTTTCAGCTGATGATCCAGGTGCATGACCAGTAGACATACTCGGAGCAACGCACAAGGACCATTGCATCAGCTTACTAACGAGGAACTAGCGAGATTGGAACGACAGAACCGTCAACAGCCGAGATCAACGAACACCAACATGGGTGATCATCCAGATGATCTCACTGCTGCACTTGCACTCATGCAACAGCAGATGCAGCAGATGCAGCAGACGATCCAAGCGCAGCAAGCTGCTGCCGAGCAAGCTGCTCTGAATGCTGCGAACCAGCAGAACCAACAGGAGGAAGTGGTCCAGATCGGCCAGAGAAACTTACTGCGTAATCTGCCTGCTACGCGATCTGCCATAACCCTCCACCGTGCACTAGGCAAGACTTCGAGATCAAGCCAGCCTTGATAAGTCTAGTGCAAAGGAAGATCTTCAATGGGCTTCCTGCTGAGATACCGATGGACCACATCGAGCACTTTGAGAAGATGTGTGGTTTCACTAAAGCGAATGGAGTACCACCCGATTACATCAAGTGTACTCTGTTCCCTTTCTCTCTTGATGGGAAAGCTGCTCGCTGGCTTGATTCACTACCCACGGGATCACTCACCACTTGGGAACAAGTCCGAGAGGCCTTCTTAAGCCACTTCTACACGAAATCGAAGACGGCAGCTCTGAGACAGAAGATCGTGACCTTCAAACAATTGGTGGACGAGCCGTTCTGCGATGCTTGGGAGCGATTCAATGTCTACCGCAGAGAGTGCCCACATCACGGTTTTGAGGAAGACTATCTGCTGGGAGTGTTCTACGATGGAGTAGGCTGGGAGTACAGGAACGCTTTGAACTCAGCCAGTAAGGGAGATTTCATGACTCAGTCCACTCAAGGTGCATTCGAGTTGATTGAGAACATGGCCTCAAGCTCAGCTGACAATAACCGCGAGACTGATCGCACTCAGAAGGTGAAGAGCATCGATAACAGCAAGATTGATGAGCTCTCTGCCAAGGTCGATCAGCTGATTAAGAGCAACCAGAACCAGGTCTTCATCATGGAAGAATCCCCACAGGATAAAGCTACCGCGGAAGGCACATCAGAGGCAGATCAGTCGGCTGAGGATCAGCATGAAGTGAGTTATGTGAATGGGCAAGGATGGCAGTTCAAGAACTATCACCCGAACCCTAACGTGAGGAACAATCCCCACCTGTTCAATGCCCCTAAACCAGACGATAAAGCTCAAGGAAACCAGGGTCAGAACAGTGGATACCAAAGGCCTTATGGCAATCAGGGAAGAACCTTTGTCCTTAACCCAGCTCAGAATGCCCAATTCCACAGCCAGAAACAGCCGGTTAATCAGCAAGCTGCACAACCGACTCAGACTGCTCCGCATGATGACATGAAGAGCCTCGCCAATATGATGAGCCAACTGCTCCAAGGACAGCAGATCCAGGGGAAAGCACTGAACCAGGTCACAAACGACATCAACACCAGGATGAATCATATGTTCAATGACCTGAGTGTGAAGTATGACAATGTCTCAAGCCATATGAGACAGATGGATATTCAGATTGCTCAGACTGCTGAGAATGTGAAGAGACAGCAAGGAACTCTCCCTGGAAAAACAGACAAGAACCCCAAGGAGTGCAATGCAGTAGGTTTGAGGAGTGGAAAGCAACTGCCTGATCTAGACCCCAGGAGATTCACATCGGCTGAGAAAGGGAAGCAGAAGGAGTCGGATCAGCCACCTAAAGCTGTACCCACAGATGAGGAAGATGCAGAACAACCTACTGAGACTGTTCCGACTGAAGCAGAGCGACCCGCTGGGGTTGTTCCACCGACTGCAGCACCTTCTCCTGCTCGTCAGTATGTACCGAAAGTGCCTTACCCTGTTCCAGCTAAGGCTACACGCAAGGATAAGGAAGAGATGAAGTGCAGGAAGATGCTGGAAGACCTAACTGTCAAGCTCCCTCTGATGAGTGCGATCCAGATGATACCATCCATGCGTAGCTTTGTCAAGGGACTGATCTCTGGGAAGATATCTGATGACAGCGAGTTCATGATTGTCTCTAAGGAGTGCAGCGCGGTGCTCCAGAACAGAAGGATCAAGAAGTTGGGTGATCCGGGAAATTTGTTCTCTCGGTTCAGATTGGGAGAACACTTTTCTCATGCTCACTGGTCGATCTAGGGTCAAGCATAAACCTCATGCCTATACTGTGGCTAAGCGCCTTGGATACACGGACTTCAAGCCTACCAGGATGTCACTAGTGTTTGCTGATCGATCTGTGAAGTCTCCAGTTGGAATCCTAGAAGATCTTCAAGTTCTGGTTGGAAACACAATTGTTCCTGCCGATTTCGTTGTTCTGGAAGTCGAGGAAGATCCAATGATCCCCTGATCCTAGGCAGACCATTCCTCTGCACTGTTGGAGCTATCATTGATGTCCGACAAGGGAAGATTGATCTCCACCTTGGAGATATTGTGATGAAGTTTGAGATGGATCAGATGCTCAAGAAACCGATGCTGGATGGACAAACTTCACTGTCCAAGAAGATGGTGATCCACTAGAGCCGCATGAGGGAATGATAGAGGAGATTCTCACCGAGGATCCACTTGAACTCGCCTTAGTCAGAGCTGAAGCCGAGCAGAGCTTAGAGAGTGTTGATGCTGATGCCTATGCCAAATTCCTGGATTCAGCCAGGAGTATTGAGAGAATGGTGGCGAATCTAAGTCTGGGGGAGAACAGTGAGTCCAGCACAGCGACTGGAACAACCGCGCCTCAGAACCCGTCTGTTCCGGCAGCTCAGACCGATGACTCATGGAGCGAGCTGAAAGCTCCAAAGGTAGAGCTCAAATCCCTTCCCAAGGGACTCAGGTATGCATTTCTTGGACCCAATCCCACATATCCTGTCATTGTGAATGCTGACCTGAACAATGCAGAGACTGCTCTGCTCTTGTGTGAGCTGAGAAAATATCGTAAGGCTTTGGGTTATTCTCTAGCTGACATACCTGGCATTTCACCTGATCTGTGCATGCATAGAATACACCTGGAAGATGAATCGATGACTTCTGTAGAACATCAGAGGAGGTTAAACCCAAATCTAAAAGATGTTGTAAAGAAAGAGATAATGAAACTTCTAGAAGCAGGTGTGATCTATGCGATCTCTGATAGTAAGTGGGTTAGTCCTGTGCATGTAGTACCTAAGAAAGGTGGGATCACTGTGATAACCAATGAAAAGAATGAATTGATCCCCACTAGAACAGTTACTGGTCATCGCATGTGCATTGATTTTCGTAAGTTGAATGCTGCGACTCGTAAGGATCACTTCCCACTTCCTTTTATTGATCAAATGCTTGAGAGATTGGCTAACCACCCTTACTATTGCTTTTTAGATGGTTATTCAGGTTTCTTTCAGATTCCCATCCACCCAGATGATCAGGAGAAGACGACGTTCACATGCCCTTATGGAACATATGCATACAGGAGGATGCCCTTCGGCTTGTGCAATGCTCCAGCGACCTTCCAGCGATGCATGATGTCGATTTTTACTGATCTGATCGAAGACATAATGGAGGTTTTCATGGACGATTTCAGCGTCTATGGAAGCTCCTTTCATGTCTGTTTGTCAAACTTGTGCAGGGTGCTGAAGCGATGCGAGGAGAAGCATCTGGTGCTGAACTGGGAGAAATGCCACTTCATGGTCAGAGATGGGATTGTTCTGGGACACAAGATATCAGAGAAAGGCATTGAGGTGGACAAGGCAAAGATCGAGGTCATGATGAGTCTGCAACCACCAACTTCAGTGAAGGGAATCAGGAGTTTCTTGGGACACGCTGGTTTCTATAGGAGGTTCATCCAGGACTTCTCTAAGATCGCGAGACCACTCACTCGGTTGCTCTGCAAGGAAGCTCAGTTTGCCTTTGACAGCGACTGCTTAGCCGCATTCCACACGATCAAGGGAGCCTAGTCAGTGCACCAGTTGTCCAACCTCCAGACTGGGATCTCCCTTTGAGATCATGACAGATGCAAGTGATTTTGCAGTGGGAGCAGTCCTTGGACAGCGTAAAGACAAGAAGCTTCACGTGATCTACTATGCAAGCAGAACCTTAGATGAAGCTCAGTGCCGATACGCAACCACAGAGAAGGAGCTCCTTGCCATCGTGTTCGCTTTTGAGAAGTTCAGATCCTATCTGGTTGGATCAAAGGTGATTGTGCACACAGACCACGCGGCTCTCAAGTACCTACTCACGAAGAAGGATGCTAAACCGCGGCTCTTAAGATGGATTCTCTTGCTCCAAGAGTTTGATCTGGAGATAAGAGACAAGAAGGGGTTGATAATGGAGTAGCAGATCATCTCTCCAGGATGAAAGTGTCAGATGAGACAGTTCTTGATGAGGAACAACCGATGGAGTACGTCAATGCGATTGGTCTGCGCAACATGGACAGTCGTCACCTGTCATCAAGGACTGTTCCCGCGTAGAAGGAGCATTCGTTGCAGTGATCCAGAAAGAGTACCCGAACCTTCCATGGTTTGCTGAGATTGCCAACTTCTTGGCAGCTGAGAAAGAGCCTTTGAGGTTCACTGGGAATGAGAAGAGGAAATTTCTAAGGGAGGCAAGGCACTACTTCTGGGATGAGCCGTATCTCTATCGGCAAGGCAAGGATGGGATCTTCAGGAGATGTGTTCCAGAGGCTGATATTCCAGGGATCCTTCACCACTGCCACGGTTCCTCTTATGCTGGTCACTTTGCCACCTTCAAGACAGTTTCCAAGATCCTCCAAGCCGGTTTCTGGTGGCCCACTATGTTCAGAGATGCTCACGCTTTCATATCTCGATGCAATTCATGCCAAAGGATGGGGAGTATAAGCAAGAGAAACGAGATGCCTCAGAACTACATCTTGGAAGTTGAAGTGTTCGATTGCTGGGGGATCGATTTCATGGGACCTTCCAGTCTCTCACAAGAACGAGTACATCCTAGTTGCTGTGGACTATGTCTCCAAGTGGGTAGAAGCGATTGCTAGTCCAACCAATGATGCGCGAGTTGTAACCAAGATGTTCACCTCCATCATCTTTCCAAGATTTGGAGTGCCTAGAGTGGTTATAAGCGATGGTGGAACTCACTTTATCAACAAGTTGTTCCAAGGATTGCTGAGCAAGAATGGTGTCAAACACAAGGTTGCAACCGCCTATCATCCTCAAACAAGTGGTCAAGTGGAGGTTTCCAACAGAGAGATCAAGAACATCCTGCAGAAGACTGTCAACACCACCCGCAAGGACTGGTCCCTTAAGCTTGACGATGCTCTCTGGGCGTACAGAACAGCCTACAAGACCCCTTTAGGGACCACTCCCTATCATCTGGTCTATGGCAAGGCGTGCCACCTACCTGTTGAGCTAGAGTACAAGCGGCTTGGGCTGTCAAACTACTCAACTTCGACATCAAACCCGCCAAGGAGAGGCGAACCATTCAGATCCACGAGTTGGAGGAGATCAGGCATCTGGCCTATGAGAGTTCTAAGATCTACAAGGAAAAGACCAAGGCGTTCCACGACAACGGATCATCAGCAGAAGCTTTGCTCCGAACGATCAGGTCTTACTCTTCAATTCACGGGTTAAGCTGTTCCCTGGAAAGCTTAAGTCAGATGGGTCTGGACCTTTCACCATTAAGGAGGTTCGCCCCTATGGAGCTGTTGTGTTGCTGGACACAAGAGGAGGAGAATTTGTTGTCAATGGTCAGCGTCTCAAGCCATATCTTGCTGACACAACAATCGCTGAAGGTGTAGAGATACCCTTAAGCGATCCCCTCAAGCCTAATCGGCTCATTGAAGTCAAGCTAGTGACAGAAAACAAGCGCTTGGTGGGAGGCAACCCACTGGTGAGTGTAAATATTGTTTTCTTTTTGTCTTTATCTTTCTAGGAACTAACTTGCAGGTTGAAAAAAAATCAAGAAAATTCGAGATCACTCCAGGAGAGCACTCCAGCGGTTGTTCCGCCGATTGTTCCCAGGTAAGTTCTCGAACAAAAAAAAAAATAAAAAAAAAAAAAAGAGAAGGGGAAGCGGTTTTGATGGCTATTTAAGGCCCAAACATTCTCTTCCCCACTTCATCTCTCTCG